>NC_057802.1:558298136-558460212 GCF_018294505.1 Triticum aestivum
TTGCGGTACGCCACACCCCTCCCGATCAACATGACCCCCGTTTCGACCGTAGGAGGTCCGTTTCCTACGTTTTGCGGTACGCCACACTCCTCCCGATCAACAGGAGCCCCGTTTTGACCGTAGGAGGTCTGTTTCCTCCGTTTTGCGGTACGCCACACACCTTCCCATGAACACGACGAATTCCGTTGCCTCCCCATGAACACGACAACGACGCTATTTCTCCGTTCCGACACAGCCATGTACACGAGCCCTGGCCGTACGTATGCGCGAGTAGGCGTTCGAGACCCCGCCTGTATGTACACATACGTGGCTGTATTTTCTTTCTTGCACCCTGCCGCTGTACGTACATGTACATGCTACGTGCGCGCCTCTACTACGACACGTGCACGCCTCTACATCCACCAGTATATATGTACGTACACGTTCGCGACCAGAATGACAACGCTACTTACACTTCGACCAGGTGGGTCCCGACTGTCAGGCACTTCCTTGCCTGCGAAGATGTAGCTGGTGGGTCCCAGCAGTCAGGGGGGCGAATCATTTTTTTTGCCCGGACGCACTTCCTTGCATGTGAAGATGTAGCTGGTGGGTCCCAACAGTCAGGGGCAAACGTTTTTTTCGCGAAATACGGTGGCCCGTCCGGTGGGTCCCCGCTGTCAGGTGGAGGAATAATTATTTTGCATGTAATAAGGAGGCACTTCCTTGCTGCGGCCGCACCGAGAGCACCAGGGCGGTGGACGACGGCGAGGCCTAGGAAGGGGACGACGGGGAGCCGGGGAAGACGCGGCAGTGGAAGCCTGCGCGGAGAGGAGTACGAGGGTTCATTGGTTCGGCTGCGGTGTGAGGCTGCCGACGCCGCAGGCCCTGGCCAGCGGTGGGAATAGTAGGGGGCGGTGAGGCCTCCGCGGCAGCACAGCCGGCCACGGGAGGCAGGAGCATGCGGCACGACCGGCGCTGCTTTGGGCGGCTGGAGCAAGAAGACCAGAGGTTGAGGAAGCACTACGGCCGTTGGATGGACATCGTACGGTCACTGGGCTAGAATCGTTCATATTGACTAAAGTTGACAAAGGCCCCCGTCCCAGTCAACTTAGTAGGCCCACAAGTCAGCCTCCCACAATGGTGGGTCCCAGCTAGCAGGGGGAGTATTCATTTTTTTGTGCGTAATAAGGAGGCACTTCCTTGCGTGCGAAGATATACCTGGTGGGTCCGAGCTGTCAGCGGTGGTAACTTTTTTTCACGAAATACAGAGGCCCTTTCGGTGGGACCCTGATGTCAGGTGGAGGAATCATTATTTTGCGCGTAATAAGGAGGCATTTCCTTGCGTGCGGCCGTGGATCCAGCTGTCGGCCTCTCCACCTACAGTCCACTTCAGGTGCATGTCGGTCGTTGACCATGTTGACCAGGCCGCGCCGAGAGCACCAGGGCGGTGGACGACGGCGAGGCCTAGGAAGGGCAAGACACGGAGGCAGGGAAGACTCGGCAGTTGTTTCCCACGCGGAGGGGAGTACGACTGTACGAGGGTTTACTGGTTCATCTGCCGTCGCCGGAGAATAACAGCAGGTGTGAGTGAGTAGAGCGATGGCTAGGCCAGCGATGGGAGTACGGTGGGGCGGTGAGGCCTGCGCGGCAGCAGAGCCGGCCGCGGGGTGGAGGGAGCAGGCAGTCCCGTCAGCGCTTGTTTGAGGGGCTGGAGCAGGAAGAGCAGAGATTGAAGAAGCACGACGGCCGTTGGATGGCCATCCAACAGTCACTGCTTGTGCGTCAACCATTTTTTTAGGAAAGCCTCAATTTTGTGGAAAACAGCATACAGCCCATCTGCCATTATTTCTAATAATTTACAGCCCATTTGCTAAATATTAAGGTTTTTTTTGGAGCCCATATTCTTTTTGTTAGCATTACAGCCCATATTGTGGCCACGGTTAAAAAATTATACGAAATTTTGCATATTTCGGTGCGGTCCGAACTGTTTGTAATCCCGAAATTTCGACTCACATTCAAACTGATTTTAAAAATAAATGTATATCAATATAAAATCCAACAAATTCTCCACGCATAAAAATTAATGTAATTTAAAATCTCGAAATGAAAAAGAAGATATTTGAAACTAATTGCCGGTTTGATGTGTTTCAAAAATGTACAGCCCATTTCTCATTACTGATGGGCCATTTTCTCGGCCAGCCGAATGAAAGCTCTCCTCGTCTTGGAAGATTTGCAGCCCAATAGGCCTGACAAAGCGACTTACTTGGCAAATCACAAAAAAACTGGGTTGTGGCCGTGGACCCAGCTGTCAGCCTCTCCACGTACAGTACTCTTCCGATGGAAGTCGTTCCTTGACCATGTTGACCAGGCCGCGCGGAGAGCACCACGGCGGTGGACGACGGCGAGGCCTAGGAAGGGGACGACGCGGAGCCGGGGAAGACGCGGCAGTGGAAGCCCGCGTAGAGAGGAGTATGAGGGTTCACTGGTTCGGCTGCCGTCGCCGCAGGGCCTGGCCAGCGGTGGGAATAGTAAGGGACGGTGAGGCCTCCGCGGTAGCACAGCCGGCCACGGGAGGCAGGAGCATGCGGCACGACCGGCGCTGCTTTGGGCGGCTGGAGCAAGAAGACCTGAGGTTGAAGAAGCACTACGGCCGTTGGATGGACATCGTACGGTCACTGGAGCTAGAATCGTTCATATTGACTAAGTTGACAAAGCCCTTCGTCCCCGTCAACTTAGTAGGCCCACAAGTCAGCCTCCCACCAAGGTGGGTCCCAGCTAGCCGGGGGAGTATTCATTTTTTGTGCGTAATAAGGAGGCACTTCCGGTGGGTCCCAGGTGACAGCGGGGGGAACGTTTTCTTCGTGAAATACGGTGGCCCGTCAGGTGGGTCCCAGCAGTCAGGGGGCAAAGGTTTTTTCACAAAATACGATGGCCCGTCCAGTGGGTCCCTGCTGTCAGTTGGAGGAATCATTATTTTCCGCGTAATAAGGAGGCACTTACTTGCTGCGGCCGTGGACCCAGCTGAGTCTCCCCACGTATAGTATACTTCCGATGGAAGTCGTTCCTTGACCACGCTGACCTCGCCGCGTTCCATTGCATGCATGCGTCCATGGGCATGGTGCGTCCCCACTATCAGCCTCTCACGTACAGTCATCTTCCGATGACTCTCGGTTGTTGACCACATTGACCACACCATGCCGAGCGCACTCAGACTGGAACGACCCGGAGATGGGGAAGACGGGGCAGTGGAGTCACAGATTGAGAGGAGTGGGAAACTTCACTGGTTCGGGTGCGCGGCAACACAGCCGCGGTGCCGCCCACGGGAGACAGGAGCAAGAACAGAGGTTGAAGAAGGAGCACGGCTGTTGGATTAACATCCAACGGTCCACATGCTAGAATCATTTGTTGATTAAGTTGACAAAGCCGTGCGTACACATCCGCTTAGTAGGCCTACAAGTCAGTCACCAAATCTGACGGGTCCGAGCTGTCAACAGTATGAATAATTTTTTTCGCAAAACAAGGAGGCACTTCCTTAAGTGCGAAGATACAGCCGGTGGGTCCCAGCTGTCAGGTGGAGAAATAAATTTTTTCGCAAAACAAGGAGGTCCCTCCTGTAGCTGGTTCGAATCCAAACCTAGACTATGACTATATATAGTGCTATGCTACTCTGCAAGTAATGAAACTGACATATCCAACGTTCGCTTCTCCTCTTCTCTACTTACTCTGCCTAGCATCAGAAGCTCTGGCCGCAGCAACCATGTCCGCTGGTTGCTCGCCCACCTGCTCTTCAGCAGGCAACAACCAGATATGCGCCAAGTCGCCACCCGTACCATCGCCTGTGGGTCTCATCACACCCTCGCCGGCATGCGCACCGCAGCCGATTGCTCATTGCAACCGGCTGCCGTTGGTGTGGTGCCACTACTGCAAATCACGCAGAGTCATCCGCCGCGTCTCAACCACAATCCGCAACCCTGGCCGAGTCTTCTACAAATGCCCGAATCATGGGGTAATAATATGTTTAAGTGCTGTTCTGCTGCTTTCAGTTGCTGATTTATTTTAATAGTTTGGTTGATGATCCTCCAATTTGATTCGTGCAGAAAAGGGAAGATTCGTGTGATTTGTATTTCTTGGAAGTTGCTGATGTGGGGGAATGCAACTACGCTGATTATTTGGTTAGCCGAGGAATCCCAATACCAGCAGGTTGGGGTGTTGGACAAGTAACTGAAGGAACGGCAGAAGAGGAAGATGCAGAGCAGAAGGTTAAAGATGCAGTTCCTCTGATCATGGCCAAGCAACAGCTGCTGAACGGCCTTGACAGCAATGAGGAGATGAAAGAGCTTGTGAAGATAATGGGGAAATCGATGTGCTCTATAGGATGGTTGTCTCTTTATTTGCAGTGTATGTAGCACTCGTGATGTATTCAGTGGCTACGACATGAGCATTTTGCTGAAACTAGTAATGAATGAAACCTGTGTAGCAGGCTGGGCGTAGTGTTGTGAACATCTAATGATTTCTATTAACGGTAATCAGGGGGTATCCCCTTTTGCTCATATAAATAAATAAATACCAGAGGCCCTGTCGGGTCAGCTTTGTTCTCATTCGAAGACGTCGAGTAAATTGAGTCCAACAGCAAACTATGTCATCAAATTCAAGTTTCACAGCCAAATATGAGTACAACTAAACAACAATGTCATCATGTTTTAGTTGTCACACAATCACCAAACACAAATTAGCATACATAACAAGTGATGTTCTCACAGCAAAATACTAAACAACATGATCATCAGGTTTCAGTTGCCATAGCAAACACAATTTCACATAGTAGATAAAAAAACGTCTTCTGACAGGCAAATACGACAAAAGCAATGTAATCATCATCCGCAGCAGCAGCGTCAACATCTTCGCCATGTGTATCAAACTGAATCATAATTCCCCACGGTGTCATCTTCTTCTTCGTCCTCAACGTCCTCGAATGTTGGCTTCTTCTTGATCAACTCTTGTATGTCCACAGCACGACAGGCAATCTTTTCGCCGGCGTCATTGACGTGATGGTTCTCAAAGATATTAGGAACATCTGTGTTATCTTGTACATCAGGAGCAGTGTAAGCATCATCTTGTTGTGCAACTTCATTAAACGAATTCCTCTGCTCAGACCTTTGCAATACTCTCCAGCCATCGCTACGTGCCAATGTGTCTTCCAAGAAAAATATATGTGTTGCTTGATTTGCCAAAATAAAAGGCTCGTTGGTCTCGTACGCCGCCTTGACATTGATGGATTTGAAATAATCATCAGCTCTGGGTTTTGCGATCCTAGAAAACAGGTTATACCAACAATAGCACAACAGAACCACACACCGATGATCCTCGAAACTGGAGATATACTGCAACTGAACAATGTCTCTTTGTCATACGTATCCGTGCTCATGATGGCACTGTTTTGTGTCTTCCTGCCTTCGTCTCGTGCAAGGGTGTTGTAGCGCACATCTCCAACAACGCAAGATTCATAATGTCTTACCCGAGTATCAGGACCCATTGCTAGTGAGTAAAGGGCATCATCAACTGCCTGCCCATCCTCCCGCATCTTCTTAACCTATGGTTAGAAAATAGACAAGCTGATCATCTTATGTACTCAATATATTAAAAAAACTGACAGTGCACTTCAAAAGCTTACATGGTTCTTGAACCATTTCGCAAATCCTGCCATAACCAGTTTGTCAATGTTTCTTGGATTTTGCGGCGGTAACTCCTCTTTGTAGATGTTGCACAACATAGTGATCACGTCAAACATCTAAATATATAAGAATGTGCTGCAAGTTTAATAGATTATGATGTATAAGCTGCAGTACTGCACTTACTTGATATAAGGTAGTATCTCAGGATAGTTATTCAACACATACCAAACCATTTTGTCCAAATCTTAAGGTTTGTCCTCTTGTCGACTCTTCCCTGTAACTCGAACAGAATAATCGAAAACATTGAGCCCGGGATTGTCTTCACCCACCTCTTTGCTAAGCTGATCAGCTGTTTCAATGTATTTTGAGCAGAATATCAACGCTTCTTTAGCAATGTAGGCCTCTGCAATGGAACCCGTGGGTCTAGCTCTGTTCCTAACATAGCCCTTGAAAGTGCCTAGCCGCCTTTCAATAGGGTACATCCAGCCATACTGTACTGGACCTCTAAATAGTGCCTCATCAGCTAGATGAACAGCCAAATGCACCATCACATCAAAGAAGGCTGGAGGATATATCTTCTCAAGGTCGCATAGGATAGTTGGTATCTTGTCTCTAAGACGCTCCAAAGCATCTATCCTGATATTCCTACTGCAGAGTTCCATGAAGAATTGTCCCAACTCTGCAACTGCTCTGTATAAGTCAGGGCGGCCCAATCCTCTAAGGATAACAGGTAAAACCCTTTGAAGTAGGACGTGGCAGTCATGAGTTTTCAACCCTTGTACCTTGTTTCCATCTGCACTGAGTCTCCTTTCAGGGTTGGAAGCAAATCCATGTGGGAATCTCACACGTGACAGGACCTCGCAGAATTCTTTTCTTTTTACCTTGTGCAAGACGTACACAGCTGGTGCCATATCCCGTGGTTTACCTTCATCTTGCACCTGCAAATCCTTTCTAATACCCAGGTGTGTCAAATCAATCCTAGATTTTAAGGTATCTTTCGTCTTGCCTTCAATATTAAGAAGTGTGCCGATAATGCTGTCACATATATTTTTCTCGATGTGCACCACATTAAGATTATGCCGTAGATCCAAATCTTTCCAATACTCCAAGTCCCACAAAGTGGACCTGCGGGTAAACAATAATCTCTCTTCTACCCTGCCACGCTTCCTTTTCCCGCTACCATTACCAGGATGGTTTTCTGGTGTAATATGCCTGACCTTCTCTAATTCCACTTGCAACTCATCGGCGGTGATCCTCTTTGGCGCATCACGGTTTTCATGCTTTGCATTGAACACATGTCTTCGGTATTTTCTAGGATGCGGCTTGTCCTTGGCAAGGAAACGGTGGTGTCCAATGTAACAGATCTTGCTAAGTATTGCGTATGACAGCGGATTCCTGTCACAGCGAACACATGCATTGTAACCATGTGTCGTTCGCCCTGACATAGTGCCCAAAGCCGGATAATCATAGATGCACCAAATTATAACAGCACGTAGAAAGAAATCAGCTGGTGTGCTGCTATATAGGTCTCGAGTGAGAACACCCTTCCATAGCTGTTGAAGTTCCTCCACAAGAGGCTCCATGAACAAATCAAAATCCTTTCCAGGACTTTTTGGACCTGGGATGAGCAAGGCCATCATGTAGTTTGATTCTTTGGTGCAGACATTTGGAGGCATGTTGTAAGGGATAACAAGCACTGGCCACATGCTATATGTGGCGCTCTGGTGGCCAAATGGGCTAAATCCATCTGAAGCTAAGCCAAGTCTAATGTGTCTCGGGTCAGCAGAAAACTCTTTGTGTTTATCATTGAAGCTTTTTCACTCACTACCATGAGATGGATGGCTCATTACATTCTGATCTCTGTACTCCTGGTTCCTAGAATGCCACAGTACATCCTCTCTTGTTTCATCATCATGAAACAACGTCTGCAATCTTGGTATAATTGGAAAATGTCTCAGAACATTATGAGGAATCCTCTTCACAGCATCACCATCTTTCCATCTTGATGATTTGCATTTCGGGCATTCACTTAAGTTGACATAATCCTTCCGGAACAGAACACAATTATTCTTACAAACATGGATCATATCATATCCAATTCCAACTGCACGAAGGAAATTCTTCATTTTACTGTAGGTGTGTGGCAGCTCAGACGCATCTCGGAAAGATTCGTGGAAAGCAGCCAACATCTCATCGAATGATTTGTTGGTCATCCGCTCAGATGTCTTCACCTGAAGAAAGGTGACCATAGCTGAGAATACTGACAGCTTATTTCCTGGGGTGACAGCAACGTTGCATTGTTCCAACATGCGGGCCCACCGTTTTTCTTCTGCAGGTGAAAGTTCACGGAATGCACGAGCATTTCGTAGCATTGTTTCAATGTTGGTCAAACTCACTGGCTCCGCCACCACCACCTCCTCCTCCTCTTCCACCTGAGCATCAGGCAGATCAAGATGGTGATCTGCTGCTTCCACGTAGTCAATAACATTGACGTTCACAGCTTCACCATGATGAACCCACCTAGTATATGTGACCGACATCCCATACAAGTGTAGATGATTTTGCACAGTTGACTGGGGTCTTGTAACTGAATTCATACAACTGCTACACGGGCAGAGCACATCTGATTTCGGACCACCGTACTCAGCTCTGATAAAGTTCATGAAGTTTTCAACCCCCTCGACATATGCAGCGGAGAATCTTCGAGCAGAAGTTATCCAAGTCCTGTCCATCTGTTAGACATACAAATTAGTTCTTCTACTAGATATTACAGGAAAAACATATATGCTTTTTTATGAAGTCCAGAAAAAAATACCTAGGTCGATGTCTAAAGCTATGGCAAGATATTTGGACGAGCAGATCTAAGTAACGAAATATATGTAAAGCTAATTCAGCAAACAGATTTGAGTGCCAAATTATGGCAGGCTGTTTCAGCAGTCAATGAGGCCGAGCACACAGCCATCGAACTATCGAAGGCCATCGCAGCAACAAAGATCGAGTATAAAACGGTGTAGAGCTATTTCACCTAACAGATTGGCTACTAGACCATGGCAATCTACGTCACAATAAATATATGGCAGGATATTTTAGCAACTAATCGGCCTTGGCATGCCATCTCAGCTAAGCAGATTGAGTGCAGAACAGGGCAAGGAAGCTTCTTAAGCAGAGCATATTGACAGTAAACTACTTCGGCAAACAGTGAGATTAACAGCGTCTATCAGCTAACATTCAGCGCTACACCGACATGAACGGGGCCTCAGTCTAGAATGCGCGTACCGTGGGAGAAGCTGACCGCCGTGCGTCTCCACACGAACGTCGCCAGCGGTGGCGGCGCTGACCGCCGTGCGCCTCCACAAGAACGTAGCCAGAGGTGGCGGCGCGGCTAGAGGACGGCAGTCTACGAGAGCGTACTGTGGGAGCGAGAGGATCGCCGAACCGCGGCGCCGACGTATCGGCGCGGCGGGGAGGGCGGCTTTGGCGGAGCGAATGGAGTGGAGGGGGACAGGGGGGAGGGGGTTTGGGGAATATTATTGGCTAGTTGGCCGAAGGGCGGTTGAATCGGATTTGGGGGGAATTTTTGGGTGTGGGGGGGGGAGGATTTTCGCGCGGTGGGCGGGGGGAGTTTGGCGCATGGTCGGTTTCTCCAAGTGCAGTCCCACGTGTCAGTGAAGAGGCAAGCCGAAGCGCGTTCCGTTTGCGTGAGCCGTGTGCAGGACCGAACGTGTGTGGGGTGCAATGCGACCGCGACAGGAGTGCTGTGAGTGTACCGCCTTTTTTCCTTTTAAACTAGGTGCTTCGCCCCCTCAAAAAAATTTGTTGCTTCGCGCGATCCATCGATACTACTACTAGTAATCCGGTAATCCCGACTAAAACGGCGCGGCCGGGTCTTTTCCCGCGCGATATGCTGGGAGGTTGGCTTAGTTGGGTTTTTTAGGACGAGTAATGCTACACCTACGTAATCCCAGTTACGTAATTAACGTAATGTGAAACGTGTGAGCTGTTGATTGTAGATTGGGGGAGGGAGGGGCCCACCACCATGAAAATCAGGGGAGGAGAGAGAGAGGCAATTTACGTTAACCCTTTCGTAGGTTCCCGTAGATGTAGAAAGATGTGAAATGCGTGAATGTGTAGTGGACGTACTATTGGAGTGCCTAAGATAATTTGTGTATGTATAGACCCTATGTGTTTATTTTACTTCGCATGTTAGATTTGTCTCGGTTCAATAAAAAGCAGAGTTGGTGATGATGGTGTGCCTGTCATCCTGCAATATAGGCCGTCCGATCTATATCTAACGGATAGGAAGGAAACTATGACAATTTACCCGCACTCCTCTCCACATTTGCAGATAAGGCTTTCCCTCGTTCATCCTTTTCTCCCACAAGATCTTGATCTTCCGTGCAACGCACGGGCATCTTGCTAGTACTCCTACAATATGTATATTATTGTGAAAGTTCATATACACCGGCCGAGATTAATGCAAACACGGCAGATTTTCATTACATTTCGAACTTTTATAGGACAGAAAAATAAAAGAAACCCGACCCTAAACCTATTCTACGGCGGCGACCGACGTCCTCCATCTGCGATCTCTATGTACGGGGGCGGGGTTCAAGACCCGTGAAGTGAAGGTGCGGTCTCCGGCGAGGAAGAGTAGAACACGGGATACGGACCGGCCAGTTGGCACACCATGCCCTGCCGCCTCCCATGCCCTACTCATCCTCGGAGGAGTCCCCGACCTCGGCGGTGCCGGACGTTGGACGGCGGCAAGTAGGACGCGTGGCTGACGGTGCTCCCGTCGTCGGCCGCCAGCGTGGCCACCGCTTGTGCGGTCGCGTCCGCGTCCGGCTACGCCGCTATTGCGTCGCGAGAGGCGACTTGAGCGAGGGCGGCGACCTCGAGCTTCATCCCCGAAGACAAGCTCTCCCGCAGAGCGTTCGCACTTGCGGTCATGGCGGATGTGGTGCCAGGTAGGAGGACGATGCGCTATGGTGTGGAGGTTAGCTGGGCGTTGCCGCTTTAAGTAGCGCATTCCGGTGAGGCCAAGCGTCCGGGTGCGTCATTAAGTCGCCGGAGTTGGTTCCTCGGGCACCGAGCCTCTTAACGACGACATACGAACGGACGGCATGAATGCGGGCAGCTGGCGCCGGCTGGGAACGCACCGCGCGACGGCGCGAGGGACGAGGGTTTTGGTGTGCCAGGGTAGTCAGCTGCGGTCGTGGCAACGTTGGAGATGCCCTTTGCTCACATGCGATCCCCGCATGTCATTGAAAAAGCAAGACGACCCGGCATGGTCTCAGGTCCAGAGGATGCAGTTGGCCGCGCTACACCACTCCGCGGACGCGTCGCGGCGCCCCGTGCATCCTCGACGAGCCGGGTGTTGGGGTGTGTTTGGATTGTGGCCAAAGTGCACCTTACCAAAATTTTGGTCATGACCCAAAGATTGGTCTTTGTTTGGATGGTTGCCATTTTTTTGGCATGCCAATGAACTCTAGCCAACTCTAGTTCATTTTTCTTGCCAATGTCGGCCAAATCATGGGCAACCAATACCTCAACCAAAATTTTGGTCATGACCCAAAGATTGGTCTTTGTTTGGATGGTTGCCATTTCTTTGGCATGCCAATGAACTCTAGCCAACTCTAGTTCATTTTTCTTGCCAATGTCGGCCAAATCATGGGCAACCAATACCTCAACCAAAATTTTGGCTACCCAATGCTTTGATGGGGCAACCTTGGGCACAAACCAAACATACCGTTGGTCGTGCCACAGCACTAACGCCACCCTCGGCACACTGAAACCGACCGTGTCTAGCGACGATATGAGCGTGTCGCTCACCGCGGTCGCCGTGTCCAGAGGCGGTGCTGGAGCTGCGCCCCGTTGTTGGCCCCAACGACCCACATGAACGGTTGTCGGTGGCGAGGAGGTCGTGGGCCAGCTCCTCCATTGGACTAGTCTGCGCTACGTCGTCCCGACGGGTGTGCCCCACATGTCGGTTTCCCTGTTTTCCCGGCCATATTCGAGCGTCAGTGCTCCGCGTTGCGCATTAGGCCTTTCACTATGTAGGCCAAGCGAGACAACTTATTGTTTATTTGAGCCGTTCAAGTATAATCATGTGGCGTTTGCTTATTTCTCATTCCTCTCCAACCCTCTTCTCCATCGATCATGTCGCCCTCCAGTCGAGTCCATCCTCCCGCATGCCTCATTTGAACATTCCGCCGAGTATCATTCGCATGTACCCACCCTAGTCCTCTTTCAATAGATCTCCGGACCCCGAGATGAAATCGAGAGGGAACGAGTGGGGGCACGTGATACCTAAGGCGGATTCAAAATTTTGAACCGGTGATCATAGCATCCGCAAATCATATATAAAGGGTATTCAATGTTCGTTTCGTTTTTGAACGTACAATATACTCCCCCTATCCTTTCTAGTTTACATATAAGTTTTATGTGTAGTCAAAGTATCTCTACTTTGATCAAAAAGGTATCAACATTCAACAACGCCCAATCAATATTGTTAGATTCGTACGTACTCCTAGATTTGTACTCGAGATGGTTTCCAATTTGACTATTGACAAGATTAATAGTACATGAGATGTATAATGTGAAAATTATATCATTGGAAACTCCTTTCACATACGAATTTGACCGTATGCTTTGTGTAAGTTGCATGTCATATATTATTACTCTAACATTTGGTCAAAGTTAGCCTCGAAAAACGCATTAGACCCTGTATGCTTTGTGTAAGTTGCATGTCATATATTATTACTCTAACATTTGTGTAAGTTGCATGTCATATATTATTACTCTAACATTTGGTCAAAGTAGTATAGTGGAAGTGGATCCTCTGACGTAGGTATCCCTGCCTTACCCTCCCTTTCGGTCACTTACTGGCGGACCCCATGCTTGCTAGGCCCCGCATGTCAGTTACTCAATGGGTTCGGCCACGTCAGGGGATCCTCATCCGTAGTATACTCCCTCTGTTTTTATTTACTCCGCATAAAACGGAGGGAGTGGTGGTATAATAAATGACGCGGGCGGGGGAGGGGAGGGACGTCGGTTTGCTCTCAACTGCGGTCCCACAAGCGAGCGAAAACGCAAGACGAAGCGCGTTCCATTCGGTGAGCGACGTGGAGGGTCCAGCGTGCCGGGCTGCAACGCGAACGCGACAAGAGCGATGTACAGTCAAAACCGATTGACCGGTCGTCACCGGAACCACTATTCACACCAGAACCTTCGCTGCTCGGCCTACGCCAGCCACTGCCCTAAAACCACACCAAATCTCCAGCCCATTCCCCCACCTTTCGATCCCCTAGCCCGCATCAAGCGTCCCCTAGTTCGCCGGAAAGCCATGGTGCGCCGCAAGATCACTTACTACAAGATGCTGACGCCGGAGCGCCGCGCAGAAATCGCGGCGGCGGTCGGCGCCACAGACCTCCGTTCCCAAGCTCGCTTTGCGGCGGGCCAATCCCCGAGTTCTCTGGAGCCAAGCTACGAGGAGGAGGAAGCCGATCCAATGTTCATGGCGGAGGTCGCGGCGCAGAAGGCCCCCGATGGGTATGAGACGATGGACGTCGACTTCGTGCCGGCGTCCGAGTCCCCCATGGTGCAGGCGGACCAGCGGTTCAACATGGCGATACTAAAGGAGGACCGGGAGGCAGAGGCTCAACTCGACGCGGAGCGCGCGCATGCCGCTGCCATCGAGGCTCTCCTGCAGGCGGAACCGGATGTCGTGGATGTGAACCGGGCGGCGGAGGCTCAACTTGAGGCGGAGCGCGCGGATGCCGCTGCCATCGAGGCCCTCCTGCAGGCGGAACCGGACGTCCTGGACTTGAACCGGGCGGCAGAGGCTCGACTCGACGCAGAGCGCGCGGATGCCGCTCTCATCGACGCCCTCCTGCAGGCGGAACCGGACGTCCTGGACTTGAACCGGGCGGCGGAGGCTCGACTCGACGCGGAGCGCGCGGATGCCGCTGCCATCGAGGCCCTCCTGCAGGCGGAACCGGACGTCCTCGACTTGAACCGGGCTGTGCTCTCGTCCGTGCAGAGCGCCCGCACGCTCCGCTTGAACGAGTAGCTGGAGGCCGAGGACAACCACGGTGCGGAGACACACGTCGGCAGCGACGGCTGGTTCGCGCCGGCAGCCAAAGACGACGAGGCCGTCTCTTTCCGCGAGCAGTGATAGTTTTTCTTTATGTTGTTGTTTTTATGGATCTTTTGCTGTGTAAAAACATATATTTGTTATGCAAGTCGCCTGACTTGGGTCAGTCTACCATTTCAGGCGGTTGGATGAATATCCTACGTCTCCTAACCCTTCTTTCCTTCTTCCTCACCTCTTCTTCTTCCCCAACAGACCACCGCACGGGCCGTACGGATACTCCCCAACATGCGGTTGGATAAACATACTCTATGAACGAAAATTATGTGTCAGCGATAGGATGGCTGAGTTTGGTTTGTTCACATGCGACAGCACGTGTCAGTGAGGGTGCGTTCCCTTGGTTGGGTTTGCGGCGTGCAGGAGCGACTGTGTGAGGGTGCGGTGCGACCGCGGCGTGCAGGAGCGACCGTGTGAGGGTGCGGTGCGACCGCGACAGCCGTGCGCAAGTGTACCTCCTTCTCATTTTGAAAACTTTAGGCAAGCTTGGCAAAAATGTGTGGCGAAGTTTGGCAATGCAAGGCCTAGACCCAAACAGGATAAGTACGTACGTACTAGGAGTACTAGTGTTAAAAAAGAAAGGCGGGGTTTTCCTTCGCGGGATTTAATCGATACAAATCCTCGTTTCACGTGTCAATTAATGCGTATTTTTTTCTCCAAAGACCAAAGAGCTAACCATCTCACTCCTCATCGCTTGATTAATGCAGCGCCATGCAAACCAACCTTCTCACTTCCGCATGCATGCAGGGGATATTAATGTCCTTGGTTGCTAACCCCATCAATTTTGCCTCGATTAGTGTTAGTGGCCCTTTGCAAATTGTAATTTTGATATACTGGCCTTGTGTACAAAAAATGGAGGTAGTAACTATATTTGACTTCCTTCCCCATTGCGGTGACGTCGACGATATCTTTTTTTGGTGGTTTGGCGAAGTGCGTTCGACGGAGAACACCATTGAGGGAGACCACGGTAAGTCGTTCGCAAGTGCCGCCTGCAAGCCGAGACAACCGCCTTATTTGCATCCAGGAAGTCCTTTACTAGTACTACTAGGAGTACTAGTGCGGTGAGATGGTTTCTCGAAGAAGACGATGGAGAAGCGGAGTCAGCGAAGAGTGAAATGATGGTTGCTTCGTCCGTGCTTTTGTGATTTGACGCCTCACTGCTTTGTGATTTGTGATAGAAGGGACAGGGGAGTAGACTCTGTGCTCTATACTGTACTACATGCGTCCAAGCATGGGAGAAAGAGGAGAGACGTTGCATTTTTCTATTCCTTCAATCAATCAATCAGGGAGCTTCGGTTCCATCTTTTTGGCTTTGGCAACACCGTCCACAATGGTTCCCACGATGCCAAAAGCTATTTTCACATTTGGCTACACATTGTGGATGCCCTTAACCGTACCACTTGGTTTTGCTCCTGTGTGCTATCTATACAAATCTCAATTATATTGATCTAAAAAATTATAGAATCAAGATTAGTAAAAAGGAGGTGATTTTGCCGCGCGGATGGCGGGGGAGGTTTCTTATTTGAGCAATGCTACATCCACGTAATGGTTTACGTAAAGTTACGAACTGATGTGATGTGGGACTATTTGATTGGATTAAAGGAGAGGATTAGGCCCACCCCACCTGAAAATCAGGGGGGCATATATAGATTAGATGGAAAGTATACGTAGCAGCTACGTAGCCCTTTGTAAGTCTAGGATTAGGCTTCTTATTTTCGGAGGACGTTGTCCTGGCGGTTTGCTAACATGCGGTCCCACGTGTCAGTGCTTTACCAAGCCGATCCGCGTCCCACATGAGGCAGAACAACGGCAGAAGCAACACGTGGTTAAGTTGAAGAAGATGAGGGAGAAGCGGATTCAGCAACGAGTGAAATGATGGTTGCTTCGTCCCTCCAACTTAACTGCGGGAAAGGTGCAGCTTTGTGATTTGACGCCTCATTGCTCATTACTACGCCGGCGCCATGACTGGGGTGCTTCACCCCGGCTGCTCTGCACTGTATTCCGGTATGGCACGTGGACCCGGTAGCTTGATGTCCCACATGTCGGCGAAAGGGACTAGAAGATTTATGAAAGCGAGCGCTCCACTCTTACGACGGAGGAGTAGACGACACGACGGCCCAGTGAACTGTCACTTGTAGTACTGTATAGTACTATAGTTTTGCTGTTTCGCACGATCCATCGATACAAACCCGATTAAACAGGAAAGGGCGGGATTTTTCCCGCGCGGTAGATGATACTGGCCATACATTTCAAAGGCAATTTTAATGTATGCAAACTGAATAATTATAAGTAACAATATGATATCTAGTAAAACTAAAAACACATATGATTTATTGTGTTAGAGTGTAGTAGTAGTGCTGTATTGCATAGTTGTTAGATGTAACATGCGAGAACGTGTAGAGATGTAGTTTTGGAGGGCCTACAGAGAGAAAAGCGTAATACGGTCACCGAACTTCAGAATAAGCTGATTACGGTCACTATATACGTTTTGCGGTGATTATACGGTCACTTGCTCACAGTTCAGCATCGGATTGCACTCTGTTGACCGGCCAAATAGTCTGCGTGGCGCCATGTTGACTAGTTAAATTGACCACGTTCCTTGTGGGTCCCACCTGTCAGTTCGCATAGGCAAAAGGTCAGATAAACACAAATTTACGCAGGCGCGACAAGGCTCCAACCCGTGCGCGGGAATCACCTGGTTGTGTATGTGTCTGTCAGGGCCTGATGTGTGCGCATGCACGTGTAGGTTGAGCACTTGAGCGTGAGAGTGTGTGTTGGTCGTGTGGTGTACTGGTGTGTGCATGCATGCGTGCGTGTGCGTGTGAGTGTTGCGTGCGTGCGTGTGAGTGTTGCGTGCGTGCGTGGCTGCGTGTGTACGTGTGAGTGTTGCGTGCGTGCGTGGGTGCATGTGTTTGTGTGAGTGTTGCGTGGATGCAGTTCGTGTGCATGCGTGCGTGTGTGTATAATCACCACACCAGCTCCTGTGTGTTAAAACAGACGGCTCAGCATACCAATACAAGGCCACCTTGTCCGCTGTGCCCGCGGTCATGACTTCGAACCACCGTCCAAATATTTTTTTGTCGTTTGTTTTCATTCTTACTAGCAAGATGCCCGTGCGTTGCACGTAACATCAAGATGCATTTGTATGACTTGTTTATCTTGTGAGAGAAAAGGATGAACGAGGGAAGGCCTTATTTGCAAATGTGGAGAGGTGTGTGGGTACCTTTTTGCAAAATTGCCATAGTTTCTTTCCTATCCGTCAGATATAAATCGGACGGCCTATATTGCAGGATGGCAGGCACACCATCATCACCAACTCTGTTTTTTATAAGAGTGTATTTTATGTATTTTATAAGAGTGTAGATGTAGAGTAGATACAAGTCGACAGGTGGGCACGATGGTAGTGAGATAATGTGATGCAACACTAGAGGTGCCACGTGGAGCGTTTAACTGGTCAACTAGTCATGTCATGAGCAAATACAGAGTTGTACGGTGAGCCCGTGACTGTATAATAACCACTAAACGTAAATGGTGACCGTAATGAGTGGATTCTGAAGTCCAATGTACGTATCGTGCTTTCGCTTCAAATACAATGATCGTCATTGCATATATCGCGAGAGAAAGATGAAACATGCGTGAATTTTCTGGGGGCTTACTTTTAGAGGACCTGGAGATAGTTTTGTGTGCATACGTGAAAGGGGCGTACAGGGGGGTATGCGATGGAGAGAGAGATGCTCTTCGTTTCTCTTTATTATGACTAACTTTGTATATAGTATAAAAATATACAAATTCACAGTGCGGAATAAATATCATTGTGGGCACCATGCAATGCAAATTAGCGTTCGTACTCCTCCATATAACTTTGTAATGTTGTATATATGTAGAAACTCTAAAATAATTTTTTGGCCACACTTTATTCAAAAGGAATGTTGTATGCGAAATAAACGTGAAGAGAGGGCTTTTTAGATCAATGGGGTACGTGATGTAACATGTGTGAATGTGTAGTTGATGCATTTGGCGGGGCCTAGAGAGGTATGTGTGTGTATTACGTATTCGAGAGAGGCATGGATAGAGGGGCCGACGGGGGGGGCGTGGGAGAGATAGCACGAGAAATGAGAGTGGTCTAGAGAGAGAGACGAATATGACGTCACGACAAGAGATTCCATTCCCTTGAGTGTGTATATGCAAGGGGGGAGGGAATAGAGGCACCAGGAGAAATTTTCTGTGTGTGTGGTGTTTGTGTTGGTATGTGTGGGTGTGAGAAGATAATGAGACGTGGGGGCAGAGGGTGTGTCACCGCGTGAGGTCCGGTGGGTCGAGGTGAGGCCCTTCGTTCGGTTCCGTCCTGCGCCACATTGGTCGGCCCGTGACGCATTTAGGAAGACCCATGGATGACTAGTCGTACAAGACAAAGATAGCAGAATTGTGAAGGACTCTGTGTCCACTGACAAAGCCGGCTAGGATTTGTAACCCTAGGTTCTCGGACTAAGGTAACCCCTTTATCTCTGATATTACTATTCATCCAACCTAACTTTAAGGGGCATCCTACAGAATGCTCTGCTAGAATCATACTCGTCGATTAGGAAGAGAGGTGTGAGACAATGCGTGAGAGACAGGCGTAAAGATAATGTGCGTACATGAGACACGTAGGCAGGTCCATGTATATAGAAAGGGTCGATGAGGATTGTGCGTGTGTATGTTTGCGAGAGGAAGAGTGCTTGTGATAAAGGTTAGTGAAAACAGTTGTAAATGGTTACGAGAGGGAGGGAGGGTTATATCTAGAGCATGTGTGCGAGAAAGACACCTCGGGAGAGAGTGTGTGAGCATGTGTGAGAGACCACCGATGGAGAGTGAAACTACACGTAAAAGACTGCTCTACACATTGATTAAAGATATAAATTGTATCCAAATATTAGGATGGGATCATGATATTTGCAATTCGCGTAAGGAGCGGTCATTGATCCATCAGACATCTAGATTCTATCGAATTTGAGCATGTCTATGTTATTATTCGACACAATTGATCCACATAGTTAGTATTTTGAACTCCAGACAATGCATCGCTTTAGCAATCGAATATAAACGTGAGTATAGTTCATGTTGTGTGTGTAAAGCACATTATACATACGAAAGTTACACAATGGACATTATAAATAGCTACCTATGAACTAGCATACATTTGAATTCAACTTAAGGTGGTTTAAAAAAATCGAATTCAACATGAAGTCCATTCAATTATTTGAATTTGATATCATGGCATTTGTAAACCATACCTAAATTATGGGGGCACCAATCTTTGCTCTGATTTTGTACATAATAGCATATGTAGTCGTGTACAAAATAGATTCAAATTTAGCTCCTCCATTCCAAAATAATCGTAGTTATAGGATTTTCAAGTGTCAAAATTTCAAAAAGAAGCGGATAATTTAATGAGGTTTTCAAACATACAAGGTCAAATATAACGTTGTCTATTTAGGTCAATCCTCATAGTTCAAGAGTACTCTAAACGTGAATGCTTGTGTTTCAAAATTTCGAACGAAGCGCCAAAAGAGCCTCTACTCGCCCGAAACCGCGTGAGACCAATGTTTGGTAGTACAAGGAAATTACTTTTCTAATAACTCCGACCCGTGAAACCTACCGGCCCGACGTCCAAAGGTCTAAACCGGGGTAGGTTTGTAGCTTCATCTAGACGCCACGCAACCGCATCCGAAAAACATTCATACACAATGGCCGCCTAAGCACACATGCGCGCGGCCGAAATCGCTCCCGCCCACTATTTGGGACACCTGGGATTACCATCCTACCCCCGACCCGCAGTAGGTCCGAAATTTAAGAGGGGGGCAAAGTTTGTACTTTCCCCAAATTTCAAACAAGCGCGTCCCATCTTCTGTTCAAAAAAGCCAAAAACAAGCGCGTCCCAGACCGAAACATGGTTCCCCCCACCCGTCCGATTCCCCATTCGTACTCCGTGGGCGCCAAAACTACCTCTCCACCAGCCGCGAAACCCCGGCGTCCTCCGTCCGCCACCCCATCCCACCCATCAACCGCCGCCCTCCTCCATCACGCCGGAGCCGATACCCCGACGTCGTCGTCCACCGCAACCTCAACCGCAACGCCCTCCACGGCTAGTAGTTGAAGCCGAGGCCGAGCCGTCCGTACCCGAGCCAGTTCAACCACGCCGTCCTGCGCCTCACCGCTGCCGCTCCAACTTCGCCACCCTCCACCGCACCGGAGCTGTTCCTGCTACGCCGTCCTTCGCCGCCTCGGATCTGCTTCCCCTCCGCCGACATACGGCCACGGCAACACAGTCAACAATTTGGCCATGGGTTCGTCCAAGCCTGCACCCTCCAGAACATCGGTTTCCCCGGTAAAAAGAAGAAGATCGGCGCGACATGTGGAGGTGACCACACCGGCAACCGAAAAAGGTACTCCTCTTCCCTTATTCGTGCAAATCTTACGTCTCTGCTTGCACGGTATTCATCCCACAGAAGACACTAGTTGACCGCTTCTTCTTGATACTAGATGTTCCTAGTAACTCGCGATGCACAAGGTTTCTCCTCATATACTATTTCACCTTAGCTAGAGGTCCGTCGCCCCCCTGAATTTCAATTTCTGGCCAGTTGATTCCCAATTAACGGAAGCATTCCCCGGCGTAACAGGCGCTAGTACGCCTATTACGCCGGGGAAGCAGCGCCTTGGTGTTTATCTTAGGGGCGTGTGCGGCCTAGAGCTACTGGCGCCCGATCTGGAGGTCGGCCGGGATTAAAGGGATGGCCTGGGGGCGCTGCCAAGCACGGCGGTGGTGTGAGGTCGATGGGAGGGCGGGGCGGCGGAGGCAGGGGTCTGGGCCGGTGGTCGCTGGCGGTTCGAGAAAGATCGTCAACAGTGACTGGCGGGAGGTAGACGAAGGCCATCTGCCCGTTCCTTATAGATCGGACGGTTCATTAAAAAAATCGACTGACCTATTTATTTTCAGTCGACTGTTATCTTAGATATGACCACATGTGGTGGTGTGCTGGAGGAGTACCTGCATTTCCTGTGCTCATATATTACAAAATCATACGGAGTAGAATCTAATTTTGTTTGCCATGCAATGTTGTAGAGCTATCATATGTCTCCTGTCATTTATTTTTCAGCCACCTGCTATCTGCTACTTTTACAGTGCACTAGTTCTGCACACACTTCACCCTTACTCTCACTATTGTGTTTTTATGCAAGGGTATTTCAGACTCTGCTGCCATGAGAGAAGCCAAAAAGAAAAGAGAGAAGTCGCTCCAGCTTCGTATGCGGGTAGGCAAGACACGTTACAGCGCTATAAAGGGTGCAGTGTCAGCAGATGGAGACGGTAAACGTAGCTCTGGAGTTGATGACCTCGCTCGCAATGAACCACCATCCCAGGTGCTTGCTTTAACTTCGCGGTGTCATATGTGGTTGCATGTTCCATATGGTGTCTAGCTTGTATTCGAAAGGCCGAAGTCGGTAAGATAAGGAAAGATATTTTTTTACATGAACCACCATCCCGTGAGCACCAGAAGACAAATAGCTAGTCAGGGCACTGGCCGAGCCAGTGACAAGCCCAGCAAAGATAGGCATCACCTGGAAGCCAACTAAAAAGCTGCGATGGTGGCGAAGCAGCCCGCCTCCCACCAGGCTCTCAGGTCCTAGATGATCATGCTCACCACTCCAGCCGGATGTCTAGCTTGTATTGCTTCCAATTTGGTTAAATTGCATCTGCTTAGCTTACACATTATACCTTTGAATATGACATGCCTTTCTGTTTTTGGTACATACTAGTACATCTGTGTATTAACCATGTTCTTACATCAAACTAATGTTCTTGTGTATCCCTCATCAATCACTTATGACGAGGCAGGCAGGCAAGGGGACTACTCCTCATTTAAAGAATGCAGCGTCAGCCTCCCGACATGATTCTCAAGAAACAGAAATGCTAGATGAAGATAGTGAACGTAGCTCTGTAGTTGATTACAGCATTTCCCCTACACTAGCATCGCAGGTGCTTGCTCTAACTTGGCAGCGTGATATGTGGTTGCATGTTGCATATGGTGTCTAGATTGTAATTCTTCCAATCTGGTTAAACTGCATGTGCTAGTCTGCTTAGCTTATACATTATACCTGTTAATGTGACATGCCTTCCTGTATTTAGTACATAGTACATCTGTCTATTAAGCATGTCCTTACATAAAACTATTGTTTTTTTGTATCCCGCATCAATCAACATGACGAGACACCTTTAGTATATGCAGTGCGATATTAGTTGCATCTTTCATATGATTTATAGCATGCGCTGCTTCTAATTTGTTGAAATTCCATTTATGATGGGACGCTTTTAACTTGGCAGAGTCATATTGGTTGCATCTTTCATGTGGTGTCTAGCTTGCATTGCTTCTTATTTGCTGGAATGGTTTCTGCTTAGTTTACACAAACAGTTGTGAACATGCCATGCCGTCCTGTTTTTCGTACATATTCCATCCTGGTATCATGTGTTTGCCTTACATCAAAGTAGTGATTGTCAGTATCATGCATGAATGAGTTCTGAAGAGAGAATTTTATTGCTTTTTCTTGTCGGTTTTACTTGACAATTCAAAATCAATAAAGCGGAAGGAAGTTAGCAAGGCAGCGGATAAAGGTGCTCCTTCCGAACGGAGGGCCTCTACAGTTTCTACTCCTCCACACCCCCAAGATGATTTCCAAGACAACACATGCATAGACACTCAACAAAGCTGTGTTTATGATGAGCACGTCTCCCCTAGTGCAGCATCACCGGTGCTCCCTCTAACTTGGCACTGTTATATGTGGTTGCATGTTATGTGTGATGTCTAGCTTGTATTGCTTCTAATTTTGTTGAATTCCATCTGCTTACTTTACACATTATACTTGAATAAGACACGTGTTCCTGTTTCTAGAACATACAATATCTGTCTATCACACCATGTTCTTACATCAAATTACTACTGTTGTGTAACCTGCAACAATCACTTATCATAAGACACGTTTGACTTCGGAGTGTGATATAGGTTACATCTCACATTCTTTTCTAGCTTGTACTACTAATTTGTTGAAATGGCACTTATGACGAGACAGTTTTAACTTGGTAGAGTGATATTCGTTGCATCTTTCATATGGTGTCTAGCTTTCATTGCTTCTAATTTGTTGAAATGCCTTCTCCTTAGTTTACACATCATAAGCTGTGAATATGCAATGCTGTGAATATGCAATGGCACTAATGACGAGAGACCTCTAACATGGTAGTGTGATGTTGTTTGCATCTTGCATATGATTTATTTCTTGTACTGCTTCACATTTGTTTAAACGCCATTTATGATGAGACACTGTTAACTTGGCAGAGCGATATTTGTAGCATCTTTCATATGGTGTCTACCTTCCATTGCATTGCTTCTAATTTGGTGAAATGTCTTCTTCTTAGTTTACACATCATAGTTCTGGTTATCTCTTCCGTCCTGTTTTTCATACATATTACATCCTCCTATCATGTGGTTGTCTAACATCAAAGTTCAGTTCGTCTGCATCACGCATCAATTTGTTCTGAAGAACTAAATTGTTATTCGTTTTTCTTGTCGGCTTGACTTAACATGGCACAGAGAAAGAGGAAGAAACACAGAATGGCAGGGAATGAGAAGCGGATGAATCCTGCAGATTCTGCTGGTACTGATGGTGCAATAGAAGGTCAAAGTCCAGCGGAAAATTCTACAAACACGGCATCCCATGCTACACGAGTTGCAAAAAAAGCCAAACAGAAACAAATAGCTGCCACCAAACAAGCAGAGACAGCCCTAGTTCTTGCAACACCTACCACAGTACTACCAGCTGCACGACTTACTCGTGCGTCAACTGAGCTAGCAGCACGTTCCCAAGCTCCCTTGCCACCTGACACTACTTCCCAAGCACTCTTGACACAAGACGAGTTGGCAATATCAGATGAACCTTGTGAGCTTCAACAGCAAGAAGGTAGTTGCTGGAGTCAAGTTACAGTTGCATGCTTCTTTATATGTAGTCTCACAGTTTGATGTACACTAACACTTCCTATGTTCGTTGTTGGACTAGCACCTAGGCGCAAGAGGAAACAAACATCAGGGATAATGCTCGATAGGTTAACTAAATCTAGAGGAGGAAGAATGGAGATCCGTTTTGAGGCAGGTTTAAAAAGGCCACGTGATGCTACAGAGTCAGCCAAGTTAGTATCAGAGGCAGCGGTTGCCGTTAGGTGTCATGTACGTATCCTCCCAACATGGATTCAGTACAGGAATGACAAAGACGAAACCCAGTTCAACACCTTCCTCGACCATTTATCTGTAAGTATGGTTATGTATGGAAACTAGTAATATCGTCTTGCTCTGTCCCATACTTTCTAGGTTGCTGATAATGAGACTCCCATAATTTTCAACAGATGAGGTTCAAGTTGGATAGCCAAGATGATGCAACCAGACAAGCTTGCACCCATGTTTTCAAGTCTGCTCTGCGACAGTATCGGTATAACTTGAGGAAAACTCACTTTGAAGGCAAGGCTAACAGTGAACTTTCCCAAACATCTCCAGTGGAAAATATATCGGATGAAGACTGGAGGGGCCTTGTTAAACACTGGTCTGATCCGAAGTATCAGGTACATTATATATATGTGATCAGATCACATGTTGAAGTCCTATTTACGCATGTGCCACACAAATCTATCTTCTTGTAGGTGAACTGTTCAAAGAACAAGGCCAACCGTACGAAAGTGAAATTCCAACAGACGACAGGATCTCGTAGCTATATTGCACACTGCGAGGCTCTTGTAATTAGCTGCTGTTTCACTCTTTTCGCTGTACCATATTATCAGATCTATATTGACTTGTTCGAAATGCAGAGGAAAGCCCGCAAGGACCAAAAAGTACCTGAACCAAATGCTGTGGAAATCTTCAAGGACTGTCACACCAGCAAGAAGAAGGGCATGACTACACCAGTCAAAGCCGCTGTTGTAAGTCCTTAATCCTCATGCCTTTTAACTACTACTTACTCTGACTTGTGCCTTGAACTGCATGGTTTGCAGCCAATGTCTATTACTCTTTTCAATTTTATACACAATTGTCTTAGCGTATCATTGCACCTTACAAGGTTTAAAAGAGAGGAGTGATGTTCCTTTGATCTTGACCCGTAATCTAGTTCCGTGCTGGACTTGCCCACACAACGTTACAATTGCCTGTTTGTCTGTTCTCAGTTGTTTTGTGATATGAATGATGTCATACTATGCTTACCGTATTATAAACTTCGTCTCTTTATCCTTAGCCCTCAATACAATGTGAAGAAATAGACAATACATTAGCGATGGTACATGGTCATATGTTTGGAACCTGGTTTTATTATGTACTTTGCAATAAAATACAACTAATATTTTACATGGGTTCACCAGAATAAGTTCTGTATATAGACCAAAGCTATTTTGTTTGGTTTTGCTGCCTCCTTAATATCTTCTGTTCTGGTACTACTAATGTAAAACCTCAACTTTTCAGCGAGCTATGGAAAAAATGGTGGAACCGCCACCTTCTGAAGGTGGCGAGGCAACTATAACCGCAATGTCAGCTCTTGCTGCAGTGGGTCAGTACCTGTCCACTAACAGTGCCAAAAGCACGTTCCTGCGTAATACTGGGTTGGTTGTTAAGGCAATATCGTCCAAACTGCCTCATGATCAAGATATGCAAGCTCAAAGCAATGTTGTATCTGCGCTCCAGACACAAGTCCATTCCCTAACAGAGACCCTTTGTGAAACAAGGAGAAACATTGCTCAATGTCGTCAAGATATGCATGGTTTTGAAACCAGACTATCAGACATTTGCTATGTTGTTCAGGAGCCTAGGGGAAATGAAGGCGAGGGTTATGGTGCTCCATCGGACAATACAACATGAAAACGTAACAGTCAGGTCAAATGAACTGAGCTTCTGAACTTCTGGTGGTGCATTTATCTGCTAGACTGTTAAGTTTTATGCCAACCTTCCTTTTGTTATATAGTTGTAATTTGTTTTGGTGCGATACAAAATTTATTCTTAACGTGCAGCCACCGGCTGAAGAAAACAGCAAGCCATTTTTGTATAGTGTAGGGTGTTCCCTATATTTGCACTGGTGGCGATCTTTGATGCCGAGTGGATGTAATCTGTGCAATCGCCTTAATAGCCTAGCGTTAGTTTCGGCCTTATTTATTTCCTAGTCTTCTTTTTCCCTGGTTTGCTAGTGGCCGCAACTACCATGGGCCATATACGGGCCGTAGGATCCATGGGTCTCCTACGGGCCGTCGATAAATGGGCCTGTAATCGGTGGGCCTCGGGCCGTCGGATAAATGGGTCTACATGGGCCGTAATCGGGCGTAATTGGTATCGGCCCAGCACGGTAACAGGCCGTTAACAGGCCGTAGGACAGCAAAGGCTTAATTCTGTCACAGGCATAACGGGTCGTTAATGGGCCAGAATATAGGACGGGCTGGAAACGGCGCAACGGGTTAACAGGCCAGAAACGGGCCGACTCTTGCCATGGGCCGAATTTGGCCCATTAGGGTAACAGGCCAGTAACGGGCCGACTCTTGCCATGGGCCGAATTTGGCCCATTAGGGGAACAGGCCAGTAACGGGCCGACTCTTGCCATGGGCCGAATTTGGCCCATTAGGGGAACA
Source organism: Triticum aestivum (assembly GCF_018294505.1). Lineage (NCBI taxonomy): Eukaryota > Viridiplantae > Streptophyta > Magnoliopsida > Poales > Poaceae > Triticum > Triticum aestivum. The sequence goes on from NC_057802.1 coordinate 558,324,613, forward strand.
GGCCAGTAACGGGCCGGAAGTAATCGAGGGCCGAAAAGGAGCCCAAGAACGTATGGGCCGTCAATAGGCCGAAAGCTAACACGGGCTGGAAACGGCCCATGTAAATCACGGGCCGTTAACGGGTATAAAGAAAATTACTGTTCATTATGGGCTAGAGTCACCGTGGGCCTGTAAAGGGCCGAAAGATACGAAGGCCTCATATGGGCCGAAAGACGTCGTGGGCCATACATGGGCCGAAAGTGAAATGGGCTGGTGTTATATTCGACGGCCCACATGACGTTGTTGGGCCGATTTCCTTTAGGGCCTAACGGGCCGTGAGTTAACGGGCCGTAAAATGGGCTATTTGCGAAGAGACCGTTAACAGGCTTTTCATGGGCCAGCCCGTTAACTTTTGACCAAGTCAAACGGGCCGGCTTTGTAAGCTAAATGGGCCAGTGGTGGGCCGTGGCACGTGTCGACATATCATAGGCGCCTATCTGACCCACTGACGAGCTGACACGTGTTTCGTCCGGCCAATAAGAATTTTACACGTGGAAATTTCCCATTGGTCGGGGCTGTTAACGGGTTATCGGATCCAAAACCCGACCCGATAGCTTAACGGCGTTCCGTTACGGTGGATGCCACGTGTCGGTCACCCTTGACGAAAGCACTTCTGTGACGCGCGATTTATCGTCATGGAAGTGGACACTTCCGTGATGATAATTTTGGTAATGTCATGGAACACTTCTACGACAGCACAGGTATGACTATCTTGATTCTGTCATAAAATCGTCATGGATGTACATGCATGACAAAAAACGCGACCTACTGTGACAAACACGTATCATCACGGAAGTGTATTTTTTTGTAGTGAGAACAGGAAGGAGCAGCAAGTAATAGTCTCAGGTGATGTTATCAAACATTTATTTAGCGCCCTTTCGCTTTCTTAAAATAACACGCTACCATACTCTATAATCTAATAAACGCAGCAATTTTCTTCTTTTCATAGTGCCTAAGTAGTTATAATAGCAGCAAGGCTAAGCATAGAACCTCCAAGATGGGCCCTTTGTACGGTTCAGACTTACGTTGCAAATACCGCCATACTAATAGAGTCATCGCGAAAAACCATGGCAAAATAATATATCAGGAACACTAAGGTTTGACAGTTTCCGCGACCATTAGCATGACTAGCAATATGCGAAGTAGCGAAAACAGGAAATGTATGCAGTGATTCTGCATCGGAACCTTCCTAGTTTCCCCTACGTAATAGTATCAATAAACCCGTCCACATCTTTACGATGTGGTTCCTCAAGCTACCTCGAACGATTTGCAAACTGTTCATCTTCCACTTCAGGATCCTAGGGGTAGAATTTGCCCAGTATCGAGCGAGTTCCGTTGCTCGGGATCTCATTCTCAGCCAACTCATCATGTCTCCATGGAGAGCGCTCCGCTGCGAATTAGGCCTCTCTGCCTTCTCGGCTTGGCTGATGCTAAAATTTCGCCAGTGCTGGCGATTCATGCCGGGGAGCCGGTATACCCGCCTGGTACCGTTCGTCATGGCTCACGTCAGAGGGCCTCGTGAGGTTTGCCCCGCCTTGATATCTCCGCTCCTCGTGAGCCTGCCTGGCTAGGCCACTCCAGAGGAGGTCTTGCGTCGTCCGCCTCGCGTGGCTCGGACCCTCGCGAGGGTCTTGGATGCCTTGTTGATTAAGATGGGTCGTACGGCCTGCTGGCTTAGCCATGATGTGGGCCGCAGGCAGGCAAGTCTGGGGACCCCCGTTCCCAGAACGCCGACACGATGGCTCCATGACTAAGTCTCACACTAGGACATCTGCCGTGACAAAACACGACAGTTGGCGCCCACCGTGGGGCTATCGCACAATGGTTTCAAGTTCTTGGAGGGCAGCTTCGAAGGGCTCAAGGCATACGCGGTAGGCCGGATGACCAAGAGTTGTCGTGGCAAGCTCTACATCAACGATGCAGGATGGGGCCCCGAGGCCAGCTCAATTGAGTACGGGTATCGAGTCCCCTTTGGTGGTATACATGTTTTCATTGGCAAGATCGGCGAACCGGGCCCTGAGCCGGACATCTATACCGACCTCGTCGAAACGGCTCAACGTGCGAGATCTGCCCGGGTCAAGCCTGTCATGAAGCGTGCCTTCGTCGGAGTTATCCATGGAGGGGAATCTGAGGATAGATCGGAATCTGGTGGTGAGACCGTCGTTTATTCCGGCGACGAGTCATCGACCGGAGAGACCGAGTCGTTATATCAGTTACAAGATGGCCGGATTGGGGGCTGTTCCGATGGCGACAGTATTCCGGACCCCTTTGATCTGCCAAACCGGGTTGCGATCTTCATGGCCAGTACACAACCGGCGCTCCACTCTTCGACCGCAGTGGTGATGATTTCCGGATCGGCAGACGCGGCAGCGGCCGGGGTAGGAGGCCCTGTGCGATCGCCAGCTCAGGTTCTATCTGATTTGTTTGACGCGTTGGCAACGCTGATGGCGGAGGTTAACCCGGCGGATCAGGATGCACACGATGCGGAAATCGCGAAAGTGAAAGATCAGATCACCCAGGCCAAAGCCAACTTAGCAGCTGAGGATACCAGGATAGCCGCAGAGCGGGCCGCTTTGGATGCACAAGCTTACCGGATTATGCTGGATCAGAGTGCGTCGAACGAAGTCCTGAAGAGGAGGCACCGATCTCGCCTGCCGCTGGTTTATGACGCTAGAAATCTCTTTAGCACCCCAGGAGCAGGGACCAGTAATCCGCCGGTGGTAAACTGGGCGGAGGCACCTGGAGCAGGGGCGCCGGTGCAGCCACATTTGGTGGATCCGCCTCGTCAGAACAACATTGTAACACCGCATGTCCCCACACCACCGGGTCATTACTCTAACCCGATGGACAACATTGTCGCTGCCGCTTCACGGCTGGCGGCCATCCCGATCGAAGGCGATTCTCTGGCGGCGGTTGAGACGCGTCGGGTTAAGGAGCTTCTTCAGTCAGCCTTGGTTCAACAGGAGGCTTATTCATATAGTCGCGATCGGATTCATTCCACTCCCCGTCCAAGCCGGAGTTACAGCAGGCGTATGGATGAACCGACAGTGTCAAGCAATGCACGGAACCGTGATCCGCCCCGTGGCAATAACCCGACGGGTGGTGCTGGTGATGCTCATGAGGTGGTGGACCGGGCTCGGGCACGCAGAGAGGCCGAGTTAGCGGCGCAGCATGAAGCCCGTCAGCTTACTCCGGTTCGTCCAACCACATCGGTGGAACCAGGAGTTACCTCTAGTTATTTGGGAGTGCCGTGTCTCGTCCCGACGTTACGCAATGTGCGCCTGCCCAAGGATTTCAAGGGCCCGCGCAAGGTGCCGAATTACACCGCCGATTTATCCCCTGAAACATGGGTCGAAAGCTATGAGATGGCCATGGAGATCCTGGATGTGGATGATGCGGCATGTGCGAAATACTTCACCATGATGCTAGAAGGGACAACCCAGACTTGGTTAAAGAGCTTACCGGCTAATTCTATCAGGTCATGGGCCGAGTTGAGAGCCCGGTTAATTCAGAATTTCAAGGATACATGCAAGCAGCTCATGTCAATTGTGGACTTAGCTGCCTGTGTCCAGGAGGAAGGAGAGTCAACAACCCATTGGGTGCGCCGGGTTTCGGAGATTTTGCATTTATCAGACCGCATCAACGCTGACACCCGCAGTTTTAACATTGGAAGGCAATTGCCGGTTTGAACCCCTGAAGTTGAAGTTGGGACGGCTCAAACGTCATTGTAATGACATGGGAACCCTCATGGCTGCACTGTGAAGTATGCCGACTCTAATAGTACCAAGGATCCCGAGTCTGACGATGATAAGACAGGGAAGGGAAAGAAGGGTGGCAACGCCAAGGGCAGCACCACAACCCGGCGGGTCATGGAAACGGCGGCAAGCGTAAAGAGGACCACGGTTTAGACTTGTGGCTAACACTAATACACATGACAAGGGCTAGAGGCGTAAGGGTAAACCGCGCGGTGGAAGGCCAAGCCCTAATCCGGACCGGTTGTCCAATACCTGTTAAACCAACCGTGCCCAAAACATGGTACGCGGGAAAGACCATCAGGACACCTCTGGAAAGATTGTTTCATCATGAAGGAGTTTAAAAGTTCAAAATCTTCCAACACGGCCGTGGACCGGGCGGCGGTTCAGGACCAGGCTCGCAGCGTCCGGGTTACGGTGGCGGCGGTTTCAAGCTTTGGGTTCCAAGGTCATCACAGTCACCAAGGAAATCAAGGCAGTCAGGGCAATCAGGGTGGCTACCATCAACACTCAGGTCAGGGGAATCAGCAGCAGCAGTCTGGGTATCAGAGTAACCCGAAGCAGTGGAATAGTAGGTAGTACCATGTCTTCACCACGAGTTTGTGCAAGACAGATCAGAAGCTTCATAAAAGGGCAGTGAATTCCGTTGAACCGGCAGTGCCCCGTTACTTGCGCTGGTCTGAGCAGCCCATTGTGTGGAGTCGAGAGGATCAATCCGCCCCGGGTTGATAATCTGGGTCATCTGGCATTGGTGGTGGCACCTCAGGTGGGAGGTTATAAGTTCACTAAGGTACTCATGGATGGAGGGAGTAGTATCAATATCCTTTATCATGAAACTTCCGTCGCATGGGGTTAACAGATAAAAATCTTAAACCGTCCAACACGGTGTTCCATGGTGTGGTGCCTGGTAAATCGGCGTATCCTATTGGTAAGATAGCTCTGGAGGTGCTTTTGGAGATGAGCATGACTCAAGATCAGAAACTTTGACCTTTGAAGTGGTGAAAATCAAAAGCCGTATCATGCCCTATTTGGACGGCCGGCTTATGCTAAGTTTATGGCACAGGCCCTTGTTATGTCTATCTACAGCTCAAGATGCCGGGTCACAAGGGAACTATAACCGTGCATGGGAGCCGCAAGATTGCTCTGGAGTGTGAAGAAGGTGATGCGGCTTATGCTGAGTCGGTTTGTGCAACAGAGGAGTTGAAATTTTACAAGGATAATGTTGATCCGGCAGATATGACTTCGTTGAAGAAACCAACTATAGAGCATGATCCGGCCCTGAAGTTTAAATCGACTGATGAGACTAAGCTTGTTGACTTCGTGCCTGGCGATTCGTCCAAGCAGTTTAGCATCAGCGCTAACTTGGATCCGAAATAGGAAAGCGCGCTCATCGAGTTCATCCGTGAGAATCGGGACATCTTTGCATGGAAGCCTTGTGACATGCCTGGTGTACCGAGAGAACTCGCTGAGCACACTCTCAATGTTGATCCTAAGTATAAACCGGTCAAGTAGTTTCTTCCGCCGGTTCAATGAAGAAAGACGCAAAGCTATTGGAGAAGAAGTAGCCAGGCTCTTGACGGCTGGATTTATCGTTGAAGTATTCCATCCTGAGTGGTTGGCTAATCCGGTGCTGGTCCTCAAGAAGAATGGCACTTGGCGTATGTGTGTAGACTACACTGATCTTAACAAAGCTTGTCCAGCAGATCCTTTTGACCTTCCCCGTATTGATCAAATTATTGATGCTACGGCGGGTTCTGATTGTTTGAGTTTTCTGGATGCTTATTCTGGTTATCATCAGATCAAAATGGCAGTTAAGGACCAGGAAAAGACAGCTTTTATAACTCCCTTTGGAGCCTTCTGCTATGTATCTATGCCTTTTGGGCTTAAGAGTTCCCAGGCGACTTATCAGCGTTGTGTGCAGAATTGTCTTCACACTACTGGAATCAGCTTCTTTGTCGTCGCCATGGCGGACGGCAAAGGCATGGTTCACGGACGGCAAACCTCTTTGTCGTCCGCTAGCAGACGGCAAAATGTTCGGATGAACACATGCCAGCAAAGGCCTTCTTTGCCGTCCGCTTCGTAGAAACGGACGGCAAATGATTGTGCCGTCCGCCGTTGGTGGCCAGCAGACGGCAAAGATCGTGGACGACAGTGAGGTGGGGTGAGAGCCGTTAGGGGTTAATGGCGTGCTTTGCCATCAGCCAGCGGAAGACAAAGAGGCTAAGGTCTTTGTCGTCCGCTGGCGGACGGCAAAGTGCTCAAACATGCCAGTCCCAGGAATCACAGGTAGCTGCCACGTGGCATATTTACCGTCAGCTAGCTGACGGCAAAGGGCCTGTACAACCCTGTTTTTAATTTAATTCATTCAATTTGACAGCAATTCACAGATATAAACAGATATACATATATACACAACAAGCATATCCAACACACTAGTTTCATCATATATACATACATAAGCAACAAATATATAGTTCCATCCCAACATATTACAAAAGTTTCACATTTGTTCATCCAACACCGTTACCCATCCATCCATATAACAAGTTCCAACCATGCAAGTTCATTGATACAAAATAAAAGCACAGATGGAAAAGAAGCACTCCATCCATGCAAGCTTCCGTGAATTAAATCAAATCTGGAAAATGATAAACAAGATGTTAGAAGAAGAAAAAGAAAATGAAGAAGAAGAAGACTATAAGAAGTAAGGATACTTATTATGTAAACTTTGTCATTTTCTGCTAACATAAGTAATTTTGGAGTTAACCTATAGGAAACTAAGCATATTAGAGCTAAATTATGTCATTTTGGAGAAGAAGAAGAAGACTATAAGATTATTATGTAAACTTGGTCATTTTGTGATAACATAAGTAATTTTGGAGCTAACCTATAGGAAACTAAGCATATTAGAGATAACTTAGCATATTAGAGCCAACTTAGGTAAAATGGAGCCAACCTAGCTAATTATGCCATCTTTGAGTGAACTAAGCATATTAGAGCTAACTTATGTCATTTTGGAGAAGAAGAAGAAGAAGAAGAAGAAGAAGACGATAAGCTTATTATGTAAACTTGGTCATTTTGTGCTAACATAAGTAATTTTGGAGCTAGGTCATCCTCAGCCACCACCATCTCTTGCCCATGGTGCGCCACCACCATCTCTTGCCTTGGTCAGCCACCACCATCGCTAGGTCATCCTCAGCCTGATGCCCACTCTACTCCTCTTCTTCCCCACTCCAGTCCGGATCATCCTCCTTGCTGTCTTTGCTGGAGCCCGAATCACTGCTGCTTTTGCTACAGCTAGAATAGCTGTTGCTTTTGCTACAGCCAGAATCGCTGCTGCGTTTGCTGTAGCCACTGTCGCTGCTGCTGCTCCCATTGCCTGTCCAAATGCAACAATGACCGTTAACAATCGATGCGAGACAAAGCCAAATGTAGAGGAATAAGAAGAGGCGGAACTTACTGGCATCATCGTCCTGAGCGTAGCGCATGCGACACATGGTCATACCTGAAGAGAAGGAAGTACCCCTGTCGCAGGTCATAGGCATGGTAGAACTTCTCCCAGCCACGACACAGGTACATGTGGCCCTCCTTGATCACCAACTCCACGTCCCACAACCTGCGAAACCCGCTGCCGGCCTATCGCAGCTTCACATTATTTGGCGGATCTTCACCCAGCAAGTTCATAAAAGTGTCAGGCAGCCTCTGCAGTTTGGGACAATGAGTGATGTAACAAACAACAGAGTTATCATAATGAGATGGGTGAAGGGGAGATCTCTCCTTTTATATACCTGCCTTGTGGATGATACTGAAGTCCCAAGTATGGTACTGAAGAACTCGAAAGCATCCAACTCGTACTCCGGTGTGGTAGACCGGAGTCTGCGGTGGCGGCTTCCCCCCATCTCTGATAAGCAGCAGAAGAGACCAATTAGTACCCTTACAACATTATCATACAACAGTATAACATAAGAAATTTTGAGCAGAAGATAATCAACTACACCAAGTTATCATTTCTCATTCAAAAAACAATGCACTTGTGGACATATGATGGCTCTAGTGAATTTATTAGTAGCACCAGTCGTCAAAAATGTTGACTTTAGTTGAATTTCATATAATAACTATTTTAACTTCTTTGGGTCAGTAAACTAGGCAACTAGCTAGCAGTATAAAAACATTCAACTAAAGAAAAGAAAGAAACTGCAAAATGTGGCGGAACCCTAAATAAGAAAGTATAAAAACATGTCTTTTTCTTCTTCTTCCCCTCTTCTTCTTTTTTCCTCTTTTTCCTTTTCTTCTTCTTCCTCTTCTTCCTTTTTCTTCTTCTTCTTCTTCTTCTTCTTCTTCTTCTTCTTCTTCTTCTTCTTCTTCTTCTTTTTCTTCTTCTTTTTCTTATTCTTTTTCTCCTCCTCTTCTTCTTCTTCCTTTCCCTCTTCTTTGCTCCTCCTCCTTGAACTCAGAGACTCCTCCTTGGACCAACCCATCTCCCACCCTACCACCACATGTTAAAGCAAGAGAGGTGAGTTGTTTCTTTGCATTTACCCTCGCCTTTGCAGCCAACAAGGCAGTAGGTACATTTTCTAGGCTCCATAGTGAAAGGCAATTGAGCTGTCAAAGAGGCCCCAACTCTTCCATACTACACCAGTCACCATCAATATAGGCTAGAAACCCACATAGTACCCTCAAATTTGTAAGAGCCCGGTTAATATTAGTGACCTAAGCAATTTTGAGGCTTCCGGTTAATATTAGTGACCTAAGCAATTTCTGCTCTCTACTCAAATACATCTGATTCCACTCCTTTGGTTTCTATAGACAATCTAAGATTAGTGTGGCAGAGCGGGGTCTGTGGTGGCGGGGGAGGTTTTCCTTTCCTTCTTCTCTTCCTCTTCTTCTTCTTCTTCTTCTTCTTCTTCTTCTTCTTCGTTCTTCTTTCTTCTTCTTCTTCTTTCTTCCTCTCCCTCCTCCTCTTCCTCCCTCCTCCTCCTCCTTCTACTCTTCTTCTTCTCCTAAACTTAAACTAAAACTAATCTAAAAATAAAACTAAACTAAAATAAACTAAGACTAAAACTAAACTGAAAATAAAACTAAACTAAAACTAAAACTAAAACTAAAACAGAAACTAAACTAAAAAAACTAAACTAACAAAAAGGGGGAAGAACTCACCTGCGGGGGATCGCCGGTGGAGGAGGCGTGGGGCGGCCGGTGGATGGGAGGGCGGCCGCTGGAGGAGGCGGCAGCCCGGTGGAGGGGGAGGCCGGATAGCCGCGGTGGGACGTGGTGGGGGCGACGCAGGGGAGGAGGCGGGGTGGCAGCGGGCGGCGGCGGCTGGGCGAGGGGGCGGTGGCGGCGCGGTGGAGGTCGGGGCGTCACAGAGGAGGGGTGCAGGGCGACGAGGTGAGGCAAGGGGGCGGCGGCGGGTCATCGGGGATAGAGGAACACAGACAGAGAGAAAGAGAGAGAGAGAGAGAGAGAGAGAGAGAGAGAGAGAGAGAGAGAGAGAGAGAGAGAGAGAGAGAGAGAGAGAGAGAGAGAGAGAGAGAGAGTGGGCGGCCGGGGTGGGGCTCGGCCCGTTAGTTAGGTCAACTCTTTGCCGTCCGCCATCCTTTGCCATCTGCTTTTGTGCTCTTTGTCGTCTGCTAGCAGACGGCAAAGAGGGGGGCCGTTAGGTTTTTTCTATGCAGCTCGTTAGTGGGGCCCATCTCTCTTTGCCGTATGATAGCTGACGGCAAAGATTCTTTGCCATCAGCCAATTCTTTGCCGTCCGTTTTGTGTAAGCGGACGGCAAAGACCTTCTTTGTCGTCAGCTAGCAGACGGCAAAGAAAAGGCGGACAGCAAATAAGCAATTTCCAGTAGTGTCATAATCAGATTGGGCGCAATGTTCATGCTTATGTGGATGATATTGTGGGGAAGTCCAGAAAAGAGGAGACGTTAATAGATGATTTGAAGGAAACTTTTGATAATCTTCGGGTCTATAATATGATGCTTACTCCGGCCAAGTGTGTTTTTGGTGTACCGGCAGGCAAGCTCTTGGGGTTTCTAGTGTCTAACAGGGCATTGAAGCTAATTCGGAAAAGATCAAAGCTATTACGTCTCTGGCTAAACCGGCGTGTATCAGTGATGTTCAACGTCTGGCGGGTCGTATTGCAGCGCTGAGCCCGTTTATCAGCCGATTAGGAGAGAAAGCTATTCCTCTATATCAGATGATGAAAAAGATAGACAATTTTGTCTGGAGTGATGCTGGTAATGCGGCGTTTGAGGATTTTAAGAAACAGTTAGCTGAGCCACCTGTCCTTGCTGCTCCGATTGATAAAGAGCCGTTGTTGTTATACGTGGCTGCCAATGCCCGGGCTGTCAGCGTGGCCATTGTGGTAGAGCGCAAGGAAGCTGGGAAGGAATATCCGGTTCAATGTCCGGTTTATTATATCAGTGAGGTGCTTATTGAGTCCAAACAGAAGTACCCACATTGGCAGAAACTGGTGTATGGAGATTTCATGGCAAGCCGGAAACATAAGCAGTATTTTCAGGGTCATCCCATCACTGTGGTCAGTTTTGCCCCTTTGGGAGATATAATCTAGAACAGGGAAGCAACTAGCCGGGTTGCCAAGTGGGCCATTGAGCTTTGACCTCGCGGGTTAAAATATGTGCCTCGTACAACAATCAAGTCCCAAGTGCTTGTGGATTTCATCAATGACTGGATAGAGTTACAAGCACCGTAAGAAAAGACGGATCATACTTATTGGACTATTCATTTCGATGGTTCCAGGCAATTGGAGGACTCGGGGGCTAGAGTCGTGTTAACTTCCCCACGAGGTATTAAGTTTTGTTATATTCTCTGTTTAATGTTCCCTTGCACTAACAATATAGCTGAATATGAGGCTTTACTCCACGGTCTTCGAATGGCAAAGGAGATGAATTTAAGCCTGGTTAAGTGCTTTGGTGACTCGGACCTGGTGGCTCAACAAGTGTCTGGCACTTGGGAATCCAAGGACCCGCTCATGGCAGCATATCGTCGAGAGGTGGATATTGTGGCTGGTCACTTCAAAGGTTATTAGGTTGATCATTTGGACCGACGAAAGAACGAAGCGGCAGACGCTTTAAACCGTTTGGGTTCCCAACGTAAACCGGTGCCGCCCAATGTTTTTCTGGATGTTTTGCATAACCCGTCGGTCAAGCTACCTACAGAGGAGGATTTGGCTGTTCCTGACACGGAGGCTCAGTTGGTGGCGGCTCTTCACGTTATCCCACATTGAACGGTGCTATATTTGGCGTATATGAACCGGGGCGAGTTACCGGAGGATGAAACTTTGTCCAGACAGATAATCCGGCGGTCCAAGTCAATGACCATTGTCAATGGAGAATTACGTCATTGTAGTGTAACAGGGGCGTTTCAGCGTTGCGTATCTCCTGAAGAAGGCCGTGAGATTTTGCGTGAGACCCATGAAGGAGATTGTGGTCACCACGCCGGTTCAAAGTCTTTGGTAGCTAAAGCTTTTCGTCACGACTTCTATTGGCTAACGGCTCATGCTGATGCTGAGGACCTGGTGAAAAAGTGTGATGGTTGTCAGAAGTTTTCACGCCGAGCTCATGTTCTGGCTCAAGAATTGAGGATGATTCCAATCACTTGGCCATTTGCAACTTGGGGGCTGGATATGGTTGGGCCTTTTAAGAGATCCAAGGATAAGAAGACCCACCTTCTGGTGGCGGTTGATAAGTTCACTAAGTGGGTGGAGGCAGAACCAGTCAGTAAGTGTGATGTAGCTACGACGGTTCAATTCATCAAGAAGGTGATTTTTCGGTTTGGCTTTCCACACAGTATCATAACTGATAATGGCACCAATCTATCGAAGGGTGCTATGAAGGAATTTTGTCAACGTGAGCACATCCGGCTTGACGTGTCATCAGTGGCCCACCCCCAATCTGACAGTCAAGCGGAGGGAGCCAATCAAGAGATCCTAAGAGGCATCAAGCCCCGGCATATGGTTCCTTTACAACAGACGTCGGGTTGTTGGGTGGAGGAGTTACCTTCTGTGTTATGGAGCATCAATACCACACCCAACAGATCCACGGGTTACACACCTTTTTTCATGGTTTACGGAGCAGAGGACATTCTTCCTAGTGACATCCGTCATGACTCGCCCCGTGTGGCAGCTTATGTTGAAGCGGACAATGAGAAAGCACGCCAGGAAGCTCTTGACCTGTTGGATGAGGAGCGTGACATCGCAGCGGCTCGTTCGGCGATTTACCAGCAAGATCTGCGTCGTTATCACAGCTGCCGGGTTAAAACCAGAACTTTTCAAGAAGGCGATCTGGTGCTCCGGCTCATTCAGGATCAGACTGATATGCACAAGTTATCCCCACCTTGGGAAGGACCCTTTGTGGTCAGCAAGAATTTGCACAACGGGTCATACTACCTTATCGATGTTCGAGAGCACAAAGACTCACGTAAATCGGAGGAAGAGACCCACCGGCCGTGGAATATCGCTCATCTTCGGCCTTAGTACACCTGAGCCATAGGCTCCTCTTATGTACATATTATTGACGATGTATATATTATGATGATCAATATAATAAACTGGCATCCCTGCTATTGCTAAAGCGGGGCCTCTGCTGTTGTTTCCTTAAAAGGTTTTTGGCTACATGGGGGCTTCCGGTTTATGCGCGAAGTTATAATTCCCTTTGAACCGGCTTATAAGCCAAAAGGGAAAAAAATTGGGGGTTATCCACCCGAGTTAAAGGGACCAAAGAGAGTCTGTTGTCAAAGCAACAACTCAAACATAGGTTCCCCTTGAGCATAGCTCACAGTGTTACATGGGGGCTCTTTTGTTCTAAAGAACATATGTTGCTATAACCCTTGTGATAGGCTTAAAAGCCAGGCTTGGAAGCCAGGTGTATTCATGTAAAACCCCGGGTTATCCTGCCTGTATGCCAGATGCTTCTCCATCAGGTAATCCTGATTGATCCAGCGAACTCTTAGCAGTCAATCTTTTTAACAAGACCCTGAACTTGTTAAGGTTAAAACGCCGGTTTATCATGAGAGGGCACGGTTTACGGATAGCAAGGAGAAGCTCAGGATGATAAAGCCGCCTTCCTTGAAACTTGGATAAATCGGCCTTTGATGCCTTATGTACTCTGGCCCCGCGTACTCCTGATAAGTCTATCTTTAAATAAGAACTGAACTTATCTGGGTTAAAATGTCGACTGGGTAATGTGAGTGCCGGCCCACGGAAAGCGCGTACCTTCCATTGGCTAAAGCTAGTTTCATCGAAGAAGATATTTTGGCTTGGCGGCCTATGAAAGCCTTGAATTTTTTCTGTTGTTTAGTCTTGAATGTGTTTTTGCGATTTTTTTCTTGAAGCATAGTAATTCTCTGGTGTTTGTTGACCCGGTCAAGCTTTTGATTATAAATTGCCAATACAAATACAAAAATAAACCGGTGTTTACTGACCTGGTCTGGTTTTGACTACAAGTCGCCAGTGTGATACAAGAATAAGCCGGTGTTTATTACAACCCGGTACGGCTTTACTACAAACTGGCAAAATATATTTAGACCTAAAATACAGGTGCTTAAGCAGTTCATCGGGTCCAGATGAGATTTTTCTATACGAAGAGGATGTTTTAATGATGAAAAAGGGAACTATAATTACGACTGCACAGGAAAATATCAGATCTGAACTCGCCATTTACGCTATAGAGAAGAACAGGGAAGAACAACACTAAGCTTCGATGAACTCGCAGAAACCCTAAACGGGATCTATGGGAAAGAGCAAAGAAAAACTCACCAGGGCTGTTGAATGTGGAGGCGGGCAGACGGAAATCTAGTCGAATCAGGTTGATGCAGCGGCCGTTGTTGGGGCAGAGGCGAAGGTCAACGGCGGCGGCAGCGCTCGAGTACTGAGGCGACGCGAGGGGGAAGAAAGACGAAGAGGCAAGGGGAGAAAAGGAAAGGGACCCTCAGCCCTATTTATAAGACGAAGGGATAAGCGACAGGCGCGACAATCGAGGAGCCCAAAAAATGGATATATGACAGAGTTGTCGCCTCGATTTTCAGAGGCTCATTAATAAAAGTAAGGTATATACAGTTTTTTAATGAACATGTGACGTCGTGACGGTTTACTATAATCCTGGAAGATGACGTCATGGTGGATTACAAGGTTTACTCGAAGGTGTTGAAGAAGAAATTTTCCTAAGTGTTGAAGATTGACATGAACAGGTTCAAGTCAATCTGGGGCCTAATGTTGGGGATATAACTACTGAGTATAAACCGCCCAGGAGGGGCCGGGTTATACCTGTAATAAGTTATCCATATTGAAGCCCATGAAGACAAGGAGTATGGAGTTTTACTATAGAGATCTAAAGCCCAGGGCCTAAAGGCGCATTAGGGCCCGTTGACATAAACCAGCATAAGGTGTATGACTTGTTATGTAAGATAGGAAAGGACAGAAACCGAGTCAGACACGTTTATGAGCCGGCCGGGATTCTGTAAACCGTCGGGCGTCAACCTGTGTATATAAAGGGACGACCCGGCGGCGGTTCAAGGACAACAAACAACAACTCGAGAGCCAGGTCAAACGGATTCGCTGCCTGGTCATCGAAACCCTAGCAATTCCACATCAACTGGATTAGGCCTTTACCTTTACCGCAATGGGCCGAACCAGTATAAACTCCCTGCATCCTTTGTCCCGCTTTAACCCCTTTAAGCTAACCCGTCGCGATGGCTCCACGACTAAGTCCTCACACTAGGACATCTGCCATGACAAAACCACGACACTTGCTATGGGTAGAGCTGGGAGATGAGTACGTGAACGAGGAACCTGTTGAGTACACTAACGAGGAGAAAGCTTTCGACAACTTTGAGAACTTTGCAGGCAAGATGACCATTACCCTCGATATCACTTCTATCTTTGCTTGCTAGTTGTTCGTTCTATTGCTTGCTAGTCGTGCTAATTACCACTTGTTTATCATGCCTCTCATATTGTCATGTCAAGCCTCTAACCCACCTTCCTAGCAAACCGTTGTTTGGCTATGTTACCGCTTTTGCTCAGCCCCTCTTATAGCGTTGTTAGTTGCAGGTGAAGTTGAAGATTGCTCCATGTTGGAACATGGTTATGTTGGGATATCACAATATCTCTTATTTCAATTAATGCATCTATATACTTGGTAAAGGGTGGAAGTCTCGGCCTTATGCCTGATGTTTTGTTCCACTCTTAACGCCCTAGTTTCCGTCATACCGGTGTTATGTTCCTTGATTTTTGCATTCCTTACGCGGTTGGGATTATGGGACCCCCTTGACAGTTTGCTTTGAATTAAACTCCTCCAGCAAGGCCCAACCTTGGTTTTACATTTGCCTAACGACCTATAACCTTCCCTCGGGGTTGCAAACCCGAGGGTCATCTTTATTTTAACCCCCCAACCCCCACGGGGCCAGTGCTCCTCTGAGTGTTGGTCCGAACTGAGCAGCTCGCGGGGCCACCTCGGCTGGTTTTATTCGTAGCTTGACTCTTCCAGTGTACCCTGAGAACGAGCTATGTGCAGCTCCTATCGGGATTTGACGGCACATTCAGGCGGTCTTGCTGGTCTTGTTTTACCATTGTGGGAATGTCTTGTAATCGGGATTCCGAGTCTAACACTACTAGGAAAAGGCCTACTAGTGGCGCACCAGTTTTGCCTACTAATGGCGCACTACTGGTGCGCCACTAGTACCACGCCACTAGTATTTTTTACTAATGGCGCACCACTGGTGCGCCATTAGTATAGGCCACGGTGCGCCATTAGTATTTTTGAATTTTGAAGGCGGGAAAATAGTAGCGGCGCACCGTCTAACCCCCACCGTGCGCCATTGCTATTTTTAAATTTTGAATTTGGATCTGGATCGCGATTTTTTTGCCCATTTTTTGCTCGTTTTTTTCAAATTGTGTTCTCGTTTTTTGATCTTGTACGTTCTTTTGCCATGTTCTTTTGTCGGAGAGGAGTTCGCCGGAGAGGAGGGCCGAGGTCACCGGAGAGGCGCTCGCCTACATCGCCGGAGAGGAGGAGGTCGCCGGAGAGGAGTTCACCGGAGCATCGGAGAGGAGGAAGGAGAAACCATGAGGGGAGGGGAGGAGAGGAGGGAGGAGGAGCTCACCGGAGAGGAGGGAGGAGGAGCTCACCAGAGAGGAGGGAGGGAGGAGCTCACCGGAGAGGAGGGAGGTGGAGCTCACCGGAGAGGAGGGAGGTGGAGCTCACCGGAGAGGAGGGAGGAGAAACCGTGAGGGGAGGGGAGGAGAGGAGGAAGGAGGAGGTCGCCGGAGAGGAGGAGGAGGAGGTCGCCGGAGAGGAGGAGGGTAGTATGGTGGAGGAGAGAAGGGGAGATGGAGTGGAGGAGAAGAATGAAGAGGTAAGGAGGAGAGGACCACTCCCAGCCATATATACGGCATAGTAATGGCGCACCGCGGGCAGGTGCGCCATTACTATTTTTTTTTGATTTATTTTGAATTTTGAAGGCGGGAAGATAGTAATGGCGCACCATGGGCAGGTGCGCCATTAGTAAGTTTGAATTTTTTTGCCTCTCCAGATCTTAAAAGCCTCGTATCTTTTTTTCTGTTAGGTTTTTGAGGATTTTGAAAATGTTTAACGGGGTTCTCCCGTTAAATTCGGATGTATCTTTTCGAGTAGATGATTTTTCATATAAAAAACTTTTTCATCCGAGTTCGTACGCAAAAGTTATGCCCATTTTACAAATTCTCAAGCGATTTTGCGAAAAAGTCAAAAATTCATGGTGCGCCATTACTATTTAGTAATGGCGCACCGCATGCACAGTGCGCCATTAGTGTCCATATTGGCTATAGTTGTTTTTGTAGTAGTGTGATCGGGTTGTTCCGGGAGAAGGAATATTCTCCGTTGATCGTGAGACCTTGTGATGGGCTAAGTTGGGACACCCCTGCAGGGTATAAACTTTCGAAAGTCGTGCCCGCGGTTATGTGGCAGATAGGAATTTGTTAATATCCGGTTGTAGATAACTTGACACTTGACTGAATTAAAATGCATCAACCGCATGTGTAGCCGTGATGGTCTCTTTTCGGCGGAGTCCGGGAAGTGAACACGGTTTGGGTCATGTTTGGAAGTTAGTAGTTCAGGATCACTTCTTGATCACTTCTAGCTTCACGACCGTTGCGTAGCTTCTCATCTCACTCTTACTTGCGTATGTTAGCCACCATATTTGCTTAGCGCTTGCTGCAACTCCACCTCATTACCACATCCTACCCATAAGCTTAAATAGTCTTGATCTCGCGGGTTTTGAGATTGATGAGTCCTCGTGACTCACAAATACTACCAAAACAGTTGCAGGTGCCGATGATGCCAGTGCAGGTGATGCTACCGAACTCAAGTGGGAGTTCCACGAGGACCTTGGTCGTTACTATGTTTTGTTTCCTGATGATCAGTAGTGGAGCCCAGTTGGGATGATTGGGGATCTAGCATTTGGGGTTATCTTCTTTTCATTTGGTTGTCCGTAGTCAGACTATGTGTGTACTCTGAATGATGTATGAATTATATGTTCATTGTGTGAAGTGGCGATTGTAAGCCAACTCTCTTTATCCCTTTCTTATTCATTACATGGGATTGTGTGAAGATGACCCTTCTTGCGACAAAACCACCATGCGGTTATGCCTCTAAGTCGTGCCTCGACATGTGGGAGATATAGCCGCATCGTGGGCGTTATATCTTTGCTCCTTTCACTTTCTGTCCTCCATTGGTTCGGCCGGTGGCATCCTAACTGCCTGGAACGACCAGGAGTTTGCTTGCTCTTCGGTCTTCTCTCTAACCTACTCTCTAACCCTACACATCGAGGCCAGGGTGAATGACAATGCCTTCTCAATCTCTAATATTTATGTCCCTTCTCGCAGCTCCGACAAACAAGCCTTTGCTAGCGAACTTTTCCTTCTTGGGAGGTCCGTCTCTGGGCCTTGGGCGCTTTTGGGAGATTTCAACTTTACTCTTAGGCCCTCTGATCGCTCTAACGACAACTTCAATCATCTCGAAGCAGCTATGTTTTCCTCTACCCTTAACCTCCTCCATCTTCAGGAGCTTCCTCTTCTCGACAGGCTCTTTACGTGGTCTAATCAACAAGATTCTCCTATTTTAGTTCACCTTGATAGGGTTTTTGTCAACACCGACTGAAGCTTCCTTTTTCCAGATCAGCCCACACCTCTGCTTGCCGATCAACTTCAGATCACTTACCGCTCACCCTCTCCGCCTCCTCCAAAATTCCCAAGCCTTCCATATTTAGGTTCAATAATGGCCTCTTGCGACTTGTCCCTTTTAAAAACATCATCTCAAAAAACTGGAGTAGTGTCCCCCCTTCTCAACACTTGGGATCCCTATGACTCAAGCTCAAACGTGTCCGAGCTGCCACAAAATCTTGGGCCAAGCAGTCCAGAGCCCCAATCGTGTTTGCTAAAAACTGTCAAACTGTCATCACCTTCTTAGACAAGGTTAAGGAGTATAGGCCGCTCTCCTCTCTGGAACGATCGCTCCGCACCCAAGTAGCCCTTTCTCTCCATCGTCCAAATGCCCTCACCGCCTTGTACTGGCATCGGCGTGCTAAAATCAAAGACTGTCTTCTAGGGCACGAAAACTCGGACTACTTCCACCTTTGTGCCACTGTGAGGATGCGTAAGAATCACATTAAGGCTCTGGTTTTAAATGGTGTCGACGTGGCTTCTCATTCGGGGAAACATCATGCCCTTTAGGGTTATTTCAAGGATATTATTGGCGTCCCTCTTGTGGGTGACTCTCTTTCGAATCACCCTGACCTAGTCGCTTCTTCACACCTCACTGCATCACAGGCTGATGCTCTAACCATGCCCTTCACGATAGAAGAGATCAAACAAGCTTTATTCTCCATGAGTGACAATGCTAGTCCGGGTCCAGACGGCTTCGGGACGGCATTCTACAAAGCAAACTGGGACCTTGTTAAGAACGGCCTACTACACCTTCTTTCTAGCTTCCACGCTGGCACTGCCGATCTTGAGCGCATTAACAAATCCTATATCGTCTTAATCCCCAAACAAATCGGAACCTGCGACCCAGATCATCTGCGCCCTATCTCTCTGCAAAACTGCCCGGTTAAGCTTTGCTCCAAATGCCTTACTAATCGGGTGCAACCTCTCATCCCGGATCTTGTCCACGCTGACCAATCAGGGTTCATCAAAGGTCGGAATATAGTCGACAACTTCATTCTGGCTGCTGACATCGTTCAAACATGTTACAAACGAAAATGCCCTTCCATTGTGCTCAAATTAGATTTTAAGAAAGCCTTCAACTAGGTCGCCTGGAACAGTCTCTACACCATCCTTAAAGCCAAAGGCTTTCCGGACAGTGTTATTCAGTGGATCAAGATGTTAAATAACTCCAGCCAATCGGCGATTCTTCTTGACGGTACCCTGATGTCTACTACACAACCTTCTTCTTGTAGACGTTGTTGGGCCTCCAAGTGCAGAGGTTTGTAGGACAGTAGCAAATTTCCCTCAAGTGGATGACCTAAGGTTTATCAATCCGTGGGAGGCGTAGGATGAAGATGGTCTCTCTCAAACAACCCTGCAACCAAATAACAAAGAGTCTCTTGTGTCCCCACCACACCCAATACAATGGTAAATTGTACAGGTGCGCTAGTTCGGCGAAGAGATGGTGATACAAGTGCAGTATGGATGGTAGATATAGGTTTTTGTAATCTGGAAAAAACAGCAAGGTAACTAATGATAAAAGTGAGCGTAAACGGTATTGCAATGCGCTGAAACAAGGCCTAGGGTTCATACTTTCACTAGTGCAAGTTCTCTCAACAATAATAACATAACTGGATCATATAACTATCCCTCAACATGCAACAAAGAGTCACTCCAAAGTCACTAATAGCGGAGAACAAACGAAGAGATTATGGTAGGGTACGAAACCACCTCAAAGTTATTCTTTCTGATCGATCTATTCAAGAGTCCGTAGTAAAATAACACGAAGCTATTCTTTCCGTTCGATCTCTCATAGAGTTCATACTAGAATAACACCTTAAGACACAAATCAACCAAAACCCTAATGTCACCTAGATACTCCAATGTCACCTCAAGTATCCGTGGGTATGATTATACGATATACATCACACAATCTCAGATTCATCTATTCAAGCCAAAACAAAGTACTTCAAAGAGTGCCCCAAAGTTTCTATCGAAGAGTCAAGATGAAAACGTGTGCCAACCCCTATGCATAAGTTCACGAGGTCACGGAACCCGCAAGGTGATCACCAAAACATACATCAAGTAGACACGTGATATCCCATTGTCACCACAGATAAGCACATGCAAGACATACATCAAGTGTTCTCAAATCCTTAAAGACTCAATCCGATAAGATAACTTCAAAGGGAAAACTCAATCCATTACAAGAGAGTAGAGGGGGAGAAACATCATAAGATCCAACTATAATAGCAAAGCTCGGGATACATCAAGATCGTACCACCTCAAGAACACGAGAGAGAGAGATCAAACACATAGCTACTGGTACATACCCTCAGCACCGAGGGTGAACTACTCCCTCCTTGTCATGGAGAGCGTCGGGATGATGAAGATGGCCACCGAAGAGGGATTCCCCCCCTCCGGCAGGGTGCCAGAACGGGTCTAGATTGGTTTTCAATGGCTAAAGGGGCTTGCGGCGGCGGAACTCCTGATCTAGGTTATGTTCTGGTGGTTTCAGTATATATAAGAGGTTTTGGCATCGGGAACAAGTCAGGGGGGTCTCTGGGTTGTGCACGAGGTAGGGAGGCGCGCCCAGGGGGCTGGGCGCGCCCCCACCCTCGTGGGCAGCCCGGGACTCTTTTGGCCCATCTCTTTTGCTCCATGGCCTTCTTCTGGTCCAAAAATAAGTTCCGTGAAGTTTCAGGTCAATTGGACTCCGTTTGGTTTTCCTTTTCTGCGATACTCAAAAACAAGGAAAAAACAGAAACTGGCACTCAGCTCTAGGTTAATAGGTTAGTCCCAAAAATCATATAAAATAGCATATAAATGCATATAAAACATCCTAGATGGATAATATAATAGCATGGAACAATCAAAAATTATAGATACGTTGGAGACGTATCAAGCATCCCCAAACTTAATTCATGCTCGTCCTCGAGTAGGTAAATGATAAAAACAGAATTTTTGATGTGGAATGTTACCTGACATATTTATCAATGTAATCTTCTTTATTGTGGCAAGAATATTCAGATCCATAAGATTTAAGACAAAAGTTTAATATTTACATAAAAATAATAATACTTCAAGCATACTAACCAAGCAATTATGTCTTATCAAAATAACATGGGCAAAGAAAGCTCATCCCTACAAAATCATATAGTTTGGCCATGCTCCATCTTAGTCACACAAAATGCTCTCATCGTGCACAACCCCGATGACAAGCCAAGCAATTGTTTCATACTTTAGTATTCTCAAACTTTTTTCAACTTTCACGCAATACATGAGCGTGAGCCATGGACATAGCACTGTGGGTGGAATAGTATATGATGATGTGGGTTGTGTGGACAAGACAA
Source organism: Triticum aestivum (assembly GCF_018294505.1). Classification (NCBI taxonomy): domain Eukaryota; kingdom Viridiplantae; phylum Streptophyta; class Magnoliopsida; order Poales; family Poaceae; genus Triticum; species Triticum aestivum. Next base: position 558,345,950 of record NC_057802.1, read on the forward strand.
AAAAGGAGAAAGTCTTACATTGACACGGCTAATCAACGAGCTATGGAGATGCCCATCAATTGATGTCAATGCGAGGAGTAGGGATTGCCATGCAACGGATGCACTAGAGCTATAAATGTATGAAAGCTCAACAAAAGAAACTAAGTGGGTGTGCATCCAACTTGCTTGCTCACGAAGACCTAGGGGATTTGAGGAAGCCCATTGTTGGAATATACAAGCCAAGTTCTATAATGAAAAATTCCCACTAGTATATGAAAGTGACAAAACAAGAGACTCTCTATCATAAAGATCATGGTGCTACTTTGAAGCACAAGTGTGGAAAAGGATAGTAGCATTGTCCCCTTTTATTTCTCTTTTTTCTTTTTTTTCTTTTTTTGGGTATCTCTTTTTTTAGCCTTTCTCTTTTTTTGGGCCTTTCCCTTTTTTTATTTGCCCTTTCCCTTTTTTTGGGACAGTGCTCTATTAATGATGATCATCACACTTCTATTTATTTACAACTCGATGATTACAACTCGATACTAGAACAAAATATGACTCTATATGAATGCCTCCGGCGGTGTACCGGGATGGGCAATGAATCAAGAGTGACATGTATGAAATAATATGCATGGTGGCCTTGCCACAAATATGATGTCAACTACATGATCATGCAAGGCAATATGACAATGATGAAGCGTGTCATAATAAACGGAACGGTGGAAAGTTGCATCGCAATATATCTCGGAATGGCTATGGAAATGCCATAATAGGTAGGTATGGTGGCTGTTTTGAGGAAGATATAAGGAGGTTTATGTGTGATAGAGCGTATCATGTCACGGGGTTTGGATGCACCGGTGAAGTTTGCACCAACTCTCAAGGTGAGAAAGGGCAATGCACGGTACCGAAGAGCACTACTAGGGAAAACCTTATACACAGAATATTACCAGCAGCGCTCTTCAAAATACGACGCTACTGCTATTTAGCAGCAGCGCGTTCCGGAAAAATGCGCTGCTGAAAGAGAAATAGCAGTAGCGCGTCATCTCTAAACCACGCTACTGCTCTAATTGCCATGACCTCGCCGTCCAGCTAGTTATAGCAGTAGCGCCTTACGCCGTACCGCGCTACTGCTATTCTCCTTATCTGTAGCGCTTTTTCATACCCGCGCTACTACTAACCCTACCTTACCCCCACGCGGCCGACCCTCTCTCTCTCACTCACTCTCCCTCTCAGTCACTCTCGCCCGCACCGATAACCGTTGTCGTTCGTCGCCGCCGCCGCCGTTGTCCGTCCGCCACCGAGGTACTCCCTCCTTCCTTCCCTCCTCCTCCCACCGCGCCTTCCTCCCTCCTCCTCCCACCGTGCCCTCCTCCCTCCGCCTGCGGCCGCCCCCTCCTCCCTCCTCCGCCGGCAGCCCTCCTCCCACCGCCCTCCCCCCTCCTCCTCCGGCCGGCCCCTCCCCCTCCTCCTCCGGCCACACCCTCCCCCTCCTCTCTCCTCCCTCCCTCCCTTGTCTCTGTTTTTGCAAATCGTAGGTAACTAGTTTATTTAGTAAGTGATTAATATAACTAGTTTATTTATATTAAGTGCTTAATAGAACTAGTTTATTTAGTAAGTGCTTAATAGAACTAGGTTATTTAGTAAGTAGTTAATAAAACTAGTTTATTTAGCAAGTAGTTAATAAAACGAGTTTATTTAGTGTTAGGATTATTTATGAGATATTTTCAAATGTTTTTTTTCATATTTTGAACCATTGAAATGCAATGCCCATCGATAAGTGGCCTATGTTTTGCCGGAGTGTTGATTAATTTCCGTTCCGGCAAATTTCAGGCGCTCGATATGTCCTTTTTTAGCAAAGGTCATGCCGGATTTTTTGGGTTTCGCCGTCGAGTTATAATCTTTGAATTTTGAACACAAGAGATGTCTGATGACGATGGGATCCCGGAGTGCGGGTACTGCTACGATGACCGGGGTGTGTGCGACAGGTTTCCTCACCTGCAAAATGATAGGTTTTTCACCGTGAAGCTGGAAGAGACCTTCGATGTTTGTACGGTACGCAATGACAAGCATTTCATCGTAATTATTATCATCACTTGTGCTTCTTTTGTTCAACGTGTAATTTATGGATTTTTTTCAATTCGATTAGTACATCCCGTGCCATGCTAGACCATATGTATTGGAGAAGCTTGGTTTTGGTTTAGATGACTTTGAGAATGTGGAGACGAGGAGGGCTCACTTAAGAACTAAACATGGTTATGAGTTTCTGGTTAAGTTCTACAATGCGGTCGATCGCTCCCATTTCGGTTGCTCTAATTGGGAAGCTCTCTGCAAGGCATATGGATTTCAGGAGGGAATGCGAATAAGATTTGATATTCGTCCCGAAGATTATAATGATGATGATAATATCAACATCTGGGTGGATGTGGATATGCCTCCAGTTTTGCCTAGAAGTTAGTTTGTCAAACTAATTTGTTAAGTTCATTAATTTATGTTGTTAATTTAAAAATATTTGGTGTTCGTCCGTACTAAACTTATTTATTTAGAATTTTCAGCTTATTTCTTATTTTCAAGAAATACTCGGAAGGTAGTAGACAACACATACTACAGCTATGACTCCAAGCTTAATTGTGAGGATAAAGGTTATCTTATCTCATTCATAGAAGATGTTGAGGCCTTCAAAACCAGTCATCTATCAACCCAAATTATTGCTTGATGATAACTTCATTGCCAAAAACTTGGTAAGATTTTGTTAATGATGGTAACTTCATTGCATACATTATTCTTAAGTAAACCATTGCTAACTATATATGTTACTATTTCGTTTTTGAACAGAGGCTCCCGAAGCAGGTTGTGCCTGACATGCTATTTACCGAAGGTGATATGCATATGGTTAGCTTACGACCAACTCCTTCGGAGGCTTACCATACTGCATACTCAATTTCTTCAAATGATGGAAGGCTCAAAATCAAAGAATGGAGCAAAGTGATGAATGCGCACACGCAAATAATTGGAGACAAAATGAATGTGCGCAAGCCACAAGTTGGAGATAAGTTTATGTCCATGCTCCATTATGGTGAAGAGCCGGTTTATTTGTTTTATGGTATTTTAGCTAGGAGAGAGGAGTAGGTCCTAAGTATTAAGAACAATTAGTTAGTGTTGATTATATATGAGTACAATATCTTAGACTTGATGGTGATGTTGAGTAGGAGTAGTGATTATGAGTACTATGATGATGATGAGGAGGAGTTGTTATTATAACTAGTGACGAAGTTGTTATATGATGTCCCATCATGGACGAAAATGATGATTATGAGGAGTTATATGACAATGATATATTATGATGATAAGTTGTTACTGATATTATGATGATGATGATAAGTTATTATGTCATTGGGTGAAAGAACCGCCGATTAGTTCCAAATGGATGGATCCAAAGTAACCAATGGTTACTTTGGATCCATGCACTTGAAACTAGTCCAAGGTTCTTTCACCTAGTGATTTAATAACTCATTATGATGTAAAAACAATCTCTAAATCGCTACTGTATGAAAAATTGTATCAGGTATATACGACCTAAAATTCAAGAGAAATGGAATAGGGAATAATAGTAGTAGCGATTGTTTTCGAAAGCGCTACTAGTAATTAGCAGTAGCGCTTGACTTGGAAAGCGCTAGTACTAAGTAGATATAGTAGTAGCGAGTGCCAGTAGGCGCTACTGCTAAGCATTAGCTGTAGCGCCTTATCAGTAGCACGCTTACCCGCGCTACTGATAGGCCAAAAACCAGCGCTACTGCTAGGCTTTTCCCTAGTAGTGGAGGCTAGCAATGATGGAAGGTTGAGAGTGCGTATAATCCATGGACTCAACATTAGTCATAAAGAACTCACATACTTATTGCAAAAATCTATGAGTCATCAAAAACCAAGCACTATGCGCATGCTCCTAGGGGGATAGATTCGTAGGAAAAGACAATCGCTCGTCCCCGACCGCCACTCATAAGGATGACAATCAAAGAACACATCATGCTTCAAATTTGTCACACAACGTTTACCATACGTGCATGCTACGGGACTTGCAAACTTCAACACAAGTATTTCTCAAATTCACAATTACTCAATTAGCACGACTCTAATATTACCATCTTCATATCTCAAAAAAATCATCAATTATCAAACTTCTCATAGTATTCAATACACTCTATATGGAAGTTTTTATTATACCCATCTTGGATGCCTATCATATTAGGACTAATTTCATAACCAAAGCAATTACCATGCTGTTCTAAAGACTCCCAAAATAATATAAGTGAAGCATGAGAGTTCATCTATTTCTTCAAAATAAAACCACAACCGTGATCTAAAAAGATATAAGTGAAGCACTAGAGCAAACGACAAACTACTCCGAAAGATATAGGTGAAGATCAATGAGTAGTTGAATAATTATGCAACTATGTGAAGATTCACTAGCATTTAAGAATTACATATCTTGGGATATTATTAAAACAGCAAGCAAAACTAAATAAAATAAAATGACACTGCAAGAAAAACACATATCATGTAGTGAATAAAAATATAGCTCCAAATAAAGTTTCTGATGAACGAAGACGAAAGAGGGGATGATATCCGGGGCATCACCAAGCTTAGGCTCTTGGTTGTCCTTGAATATTACCTTGGGGTGCCTTAGGCATCCCAAAGCTTAGGCTGTTGCCACTCCTTATTCCATAGTCCATCGAATCTTTACCCAAAACTTGAAAACTTCACAACCCAAAAAGTCAACAGAAAACTCGTAAGCTCCGTTAGTATAAGAAAATAAAACCACCACTTAGGTAATGTTGTGAACTCATTCTAAATTCATATTGGTGTAATATCTACTGTATTCCAACTTCTCTATGGTTCTTACCCTCCGATACTACTCATAGATTCATCAAAATAAGCAAACAACACATAGAAAACAGAATCTGTCAAAAACAGAACAGTCTGTAGTAATATGTATAATTCGAATATTTATGTAACTCCAAAAATTCAGAAATAAATTTCTGGACGTTGGGAATTTCTCTATTAATCATCTTCAAGAAGAATCAACCTAAAAGCACTCTCCAGTAAAAAATGGCAGCTAATCTCGTGAGCGCTAAAGTTTCTGTTTTTTACAGCAAGATCATAAAGACTTCACCCATATCTTCCCAAAGGTTCTACTTGGCACAAACACTAATTTAAAACATAAAAACACATCTAAACAGACGCTAGATGAATTATTTATTACTAAACAGTAGCAAAAAGCAAAGAATGAAAATAAAATTGGGTTGCCTCCCAACAAGCACTAACGTTTAACGCCCCTAGCTAGGCATCATGATTTCAATGATGCTCACATAAAAGATAAGAATTGAAACATAAAGAAAGAATCATGAAGAATGTGACTAGCACATTTAAGCCTAACCCACTTCCTATGCATAGGGATTTTGTTAGCAAACAACTTATGGGAACAATAATCAACTAGCATAGGAAGGCAAAACAAGCATAACTTCAAATTTCCATCACATAGAGAGGAAACTTAATATTATTGCAATTCCTACAAGCATATATTCCTCCCTCATAATAATTTTCAGTAGCATCATGAATGGATTCAACAATATAACCATCACATAAACCATTGTTTTCATGATCTACAAGCATAGAATTTTTATTACTCTCCACATAAGCAAATTGCACCTCATGAATAGTAGTGGGAGCAAACTTAACAAAATAATTATCATGTGAGGCATAATCCAATTGAAAGCTAAAATCATGATGACAAGTTTCATGGTTATCATTATTCTTAATAGCATACAAGTTATCACGATAATCATAATAGATAGGAGGCATGCTTTCATCATAATAAATTTGCTCATCAAAACTTGGGGGACAAAACATATCATCTTCATCAAACATAGCATCCCGAAGCTTGTGGCTTTGCATATCATTAGCATCATGGGTATTCAAAGAATCCATACTAACAACATTGCAATCATGCTCATCATTCCCATATTGTATGTCAAGCATTCTATGTAATTCTTCTTCTAGTACTTGAGAATAATTTTCCTTCCCATCATTCTCACGAAAGACATTAAAAAGATGAAGCATATGATGCACCATTAATTACATTTTTTTGTAGTTTTCTTTTATAAACTAAACTAGTGATAAAACAAGAAAAGATTCGATTGCAAGATCTAAAGATATACCTTCAAGCACTCACCTCCCCAGCAACGGCGCCAGAAACTGCTTGGTGTCTACTACACAACCTTCTTCTTGTAGGCGTTGTTGGGCCTCCAAGTGCAGAGGTTTGTAGGACAGTAGCAAATTCCCCTCAAGTGGATGACCTAGGTTTATCAATCCGTGGGAGGTGTAGGATGAAGATGGTCTCTCTCAAACAACCCTGCAACCAAATAACAAAGAGTCTCTTGTGTCCCCAACACACCCAATACAATGGTAAATTGTATAGGTGCACTAGTTCGGCGAAGAGATGGTGATACAAGTGCAATATGGATGGTAGATATAGGTTTTTGTAATCTGAAAATATGAAAACATCAAGGTAACTAATGATAAAAGTGAGCGTAAACGGTATTGCAATGCGTTGAAACAGGGCGTAGGGTTCATACTTTCACTAGTGCAAGTTTTCTCAACAATAATAACATAACTGGACCATATAACTATCCCTCAACATGCAACAAAGAGTCACTCCAAAGTCACTAATATCGGAGAACAAACGAAGAGATTATGGTAGGGTACGAAACCACCTCAAAGTTATTCTTTCTGATCGATCTATTCAAGAGTCCGTAGTAAAATAACACGAAGCTATTCTTTCCGTTCGATCTATCATAGAGTTCGTACTAGAATAAGACATTAAGACACAAATCAACCAAAACCCTAATGTCACCTAGATACTCCAATGTCGCATCAAGTATCCGTTGGTATGATTATACGATATGCATCACACAATCTCAGATTCATCTATTCAAGCCAACACAAAATACTTCAAAGAGTGCCCCAAAGTTTCTATCGGAGAGTCAAGACGCAAACGTGTGCCAACCCCTATGCACAAGTTCACGAGGTCACGGAACCCGCAAGTTGATCACCAAAACATACATCAAGTAGATCACGTGATATCCCATTGTCACCACAGATAAGCACATGCAAGACATACATCAAGTGTTCTCAAATCCTTAAAGACTCAATCCGATAAGATAACTTCAAAGGGAAAACTCAATCCATTACAAGAGAGTAGAGGGGGAGAAACATCATAAGATCCAACTATAATAGCAAAGCTCGGGATACATCAAGATCGTACCACCTCAAGAACACGAGAGAGAGAGAGAGATCAAACACATAGCTACTGGTACATACCCTCAGCACCGAGGGTGAACTACTCCCTCCTCATCATGGAGAGCACCGGGATGATGAAGATGGCCACCAGAGAGGGATTCCCCCCCTCCGGCAGGGTGCCGCAACGGGTCTAGATTGGTTTTCGGTGGCTACAAAGGCTTGCGGCGGCGGAACTCCCGATCTAGGTTATGTTCTGGAGGTTTCAGTATATATAAGAGGTTTTGGCATCGAGAACAAGTTAGGGGGGTCTCCGGGCTGTCCACGAGGTAGGGAGGCGCGCCCCCCACCCTCGTGGGAAGCCCGGGACTCTTCTGGCCCATCTCTTTTGCTCCATGGCCTCCTTCTGGTCCAAAAATAAGTTCTGTGAAGTTTCAGGTCAATTGGACTCCGTTTGGTTTTCCTTTTCTGCGATACTCAAAAACAAGGAAAAAACAGAAACTGGCACTGGGCTCTAGGTTAATAGGTTAGTCCCAAAAATCATATAAAATAGCATATAAATGCATATAAAACATCCTAGATGGATAATATAATAGCATGGAACAATCAAAAATTATAGATACGTTGGAGACGTATCATACCCCCGGTACTTGGATTCAATGCAAACGTGGCCTCCGACAGGGCGACTCTTTATCCCCCTACCCATTCATAATCATCACCGACATCCTCCAACGCATGATTCTCGATGCTGCGTCCCACGACCTCTTAGAGCATCCCATCATGCCCAACTCCCCTTGTCCCGTTCTGCAGTATGCCGACGACACCCTAATTATCCTTAAGGCAGACGAGAACCACCTCGCAAACCTAAGTCTGTTCTTCAAGACTTCTCTCTAGCCACTTGTCTCCAAATCAACTACGGTAAAACCACTTTTGCTCCGATCCATGTAGATCCTCTCTCTGCTGCCCGTATGGCCAACATGTCGGGATGCTCGGTGGCCTCCTTCCCTCAAAATTATCTCGGCCTTCCCCTATCTACCTGCAAACTACGCCTCCTGGACTTTCAGCCTCTCATCGATAAGGTAGACAAACGGTTGGCCGGCTGGCATGGCCACCTTCTATCTGCGGCTGGTCGGGCCGTCTTGGTTAAATCTGTTATCCGGGCTCCTCCATGTTGGTACCATCCTTGAAATTGATAAGAGGTGTCGCGCTTTCTTCTGGGCCGGGGACGATCATGTCAATGGAGGGCAATGCAAGGTAGCTTGGTCCGATGTCTGCGCTCCTCTGGCCAAGGGGTGCTAGGCTTTCGCTGCCTCCGCACACACAACATTTGCCTTCTCCTCAAATCCCTTATCAAAATTCACTCCCCCGGCAATGGCTCTTGGGAATCCTGGCTTGCCAACTCCTACGGATGGGAGGGTGGCCACTATATCGGTGACTGCTCTAGAATGCACACTAACGTCTGGAAAGACCTAACTTTCGGCCTCTCCTTTTTCCGGTCGATCACCCATGTCAGACTTGGTAATAGCGTCTCTACCGCTTTCTGGCTTGATCAATGGATCGGCCTGGTCACCCTCGATGTTCGCTTTCCGTGCCTCTTCTCTCACACCACCAAACCTAATGCCTCTGTCGCGTTCGTGCTCTCTGCTGCTGACCTACGTCTTTCGCTACAACCACGCTTGTCCAACGCCGCTTCGTCCGAACTACAATCCATGCGGGACCTGCTAGCCTCTGTTATCTTAATGCCGCACGCACCGGATGAAAGATTATGTAGGGTCAATGACAAGCCCCTGTCTGTTGCTTATGCTTATGAATCTGCTTTCTCTTCTAGACCGGAGGATCTGTTCGCAGATTTTATCTGGGGGAAGAACTATGCGACTAACCGTTGCAGGTTGTTCACCAACTAGCGCCGATTCCGATGGAATTTGACAGACTCCGACCTATGCCCTTTCTGCACGACCACAGAAGCGACGGCCCACATGCTTCTCCACTGTTCTGCTGCCGCCGATGTCTGGTCGGCGGTTGACTCTCTTAACGTCAACCCTGACGGCTGCGCCTCCATAGAAGATTTACCTGGGCCTCAACCTTAATGCAAGGTTCGCAACACGGTTATTATAGCTCTCCTCTGGAGCTTATGGAAAAGACGAAACGCTAAAGTCTTGAGAAACGAAGATGCATCCGTAGGTCTTGTCCTGCGACGTGCTGCTCAAGACATTTTTCTTTGGTCCAGTAGGTGTGTTAAAGCTGCTCGAAAGCAAATCTTGCTCGATTGGGGGATCATGTTGTCCCAGCTAGATGTAGCATAGAGTTTCTTTTGTTTTCTCCTTCCTCTCCCCCTCCCCACCTTCTTTGTACATTCTCTCTGTAAAACCCCAAAATTAATAAAGTGTTCAGGCTGGCTTTGCCCGCCGTAGTTCCCTCAAAAATATTATGGGCATGAAATCAGTACATTGCTTGAACACTTGTATGCGCTTAGGTACCTACTCTTTTTCTGTTGTTGCGTGGACACTTCTTTTTTGACACGTTAAGCATCTCTACACGAACTCGTATACGTATCGGAAGGCAACGTACGTCGGTTATTTGTACCCTGTCCTGGTCCCCACGCAAGACATAAACCTTCGCAGATCCGCAGATCGCACGCCGACGCCGCGCGATGGATCATCGGCAGACCGCCGGCCACGCCAGACAGGCTCGTGAGGACCGCCTGAGCAAGCTAGGCGACAGCGTGCTCGGCCACATCCTCTGCTTCCTCGGCACCAAGGAGGCCGCGCGCGCCGCTGCCCTCTCGTCGCGGTGGCGCGACATCTTCGCCAGCGTCCACACCGTCGCCCTGGAGGAGCCGGAAAAGCCCGTCCCCGACTACGACCATAACGGTGGATACTACGACCCCAATCCGCCGCCGCCCTTCAACCTCGTCGTCCAGAAGGCCCTCTGCGCCCGCAGCCGCCGTCCGTTCCCCGCTGCCGCACCGGTGCCGCTGCGCGCGCTCCGCGTCGCCTTGGAAAGTTACGCCGGCGGCGACGCCTCCACGGTGGACCAGTGGGTCACCGGCGCCTTGATGCATGCCGGCCCAGAGCTCCAGGTCCACCTCCGCCTCCGCCGCGTCCCCGTCTGCCTCCGACCTGACCCCATCCACGACGCCGCTGGCTCAGACAAGGACCACGCTGCTAGCTCAGACGAGGACGTCGGCGAGACTCCCGTTGCTCCCGAGGCTATCGATGAGAACGACGATGTCGCCTCTAGCGCCGACGAGTCGGCTCCACAATACTGGCAGCTGCCGCCTGCAGTGTACACCGTCCCCGGGCAGCTCTTCTCCTCCACCGCGTTGCGAGCACTCTGTCTTGGCTCCTGCAGGCTCTGCCCGCCGGCGACCATCAGACTGGCGGCGCTCAGAGCTCTCCACCTCACCCACGTCCCCGACGAGGAGGAGCACGTGCAGAGGCTCATCTCCGCGTGCACATTGCTCGCTGATTTGACGCTGGAGGCCTGTGCCACGGTGACCACGCTCTCCCTCCTCGACAACACGCGTCTCCGCGGGCTTACAATCCGGTGCTGCCACAACCCACAAGCTTGCCACCGTCACCGTCGACCCGACAGAGCTTCGATCTTTGGAGTACCGTGGCGGTGTCCCAGGCAAATCGTTTCTCACCGTGCCGGGGGGCGGTGGTTTTCCGTCCATCACGTCATGCAAACTCGACATTTGCGCAGTCTGCGTCGATGAGGCATCGTCACGAGAACAGTTTGCCATGCTCGGTTCCTTCCTGCAACAGTTCACGTTGGCGAAATACCTTCACCTGTCCTCCGTTTGCATGGGCTCCTGCTTTGTGGAGCTTCCCGCGTTCCCGGGCCTCCGCTACCTCCAGCTAAACGGGCGTGCGTTACACAACGACCCTGGCCATGTCCTTGTCGCCTCGACAAACACAATTCTCGAGCAAGCTCCGAACCTTGAGCGCCTGACCCTCTTCTTTGAACCACCACCTCCGGAAACACACCATGAGGGGCGCCATCAGCACTACTTCCGGGACCGCAAAAGAGTGGAGCTCCTCGACGCTCACCATCTTCACTACAACCTGTACGACAGCCTAGACAACGCGCTGAGGGCGAGCGTACCGATCGCGCCCTGCCTGAGGAGCCGGGTGAGAAGTGTAGAGAGATAATTTACAATACAATGATGATGCATTGATAGGGTGCTGGTGCATGTATATATATTACAAGGGAAGGCCTCTACCTCAACTATTCAATACTAGGAGGTGGGCCACAACTGCAATACACGTGCATACAAAATATATACTCAACACCCCCCGCAGTCGAAGCGTCGCTGGAGACACAGAGACTGGACCGGAACTCCTCGAAAACAGGAGTAGGCAATCCCTTAGTCATCAAATCAGCAAACTGTTGCGTCATCGGCACGTAGAGAACCCGAACACGGCCAAGGGCAACCTGCTCGCGCACGAAGTGAATATCGAGCTCAATATGCTTCGTCCGTCGATGGTGCACCGGGTTGGCGGAGAGGTAGACCGCGCTGACGTTATCGCGGTAGACAAGAGTGGCCTTGTGAACGTCACAAAGCAACTCCTGAAGCAGCTGACGTATCCAAGAGCACTCGGCCCCGGCATTAGCCACGGCGCGATACTCTGCCTCGGCGCTGGAGCGGGAGACCGTGGGCTGCCGCTTCGATGACCAAGAGATCAACGAGGGCCCAAGGTAGACGCAGTAGCCTGACGTAGAGCGTCGCGTGTCGGGGCAGCCAGCCCAGTCAGCATCCGAGTAGGCCACGAGGTCGGTGGAGGCAGAGGCCGTCAGGGTGAGTCCCAAGGATATGGTGCCGCGTATGTAACGGAGAATACGCTTCACCAGAGTCCAGTGAGCGTCACGCGGGGCGTGCATATGAAGGCACACCTGCTGAACAGCGTACTGCAGGTCGGGGCGAGTCAGCGTCAAGTACTGTAAAGCACCGACGATAGAGCGATAAAACGCTCCATCGGATGCGAGAGACCCCTCCAAAGCAGAGACCTTCGCCTTCGTGTCGACGGGGGTGGGTGCCGGCTTGCAATTAAGCATACCGGCATGCTCAAGAAGCTCGTGGGCGTACTTCTGCTAATGCAGAAAGAAACCGTCAGCCCGGCGGATCACCTCGATGCCGAGAAAGTAGTGCAGGGGCCCCAAGTCCTTGAGGGCGAACTCATCATGAAGACGAGCAGTCAGCCGCTGAAGGAGATCGGGGCAGACGCCGTGAGGATGATGTCGTCGACGTAGAGCAGTAGATATGCAGTGTCAGCTCCCTGATGATACACAAAGAGTGAGGCATCGGAGCGAGTGGACCGAAAGCCCAGAGACTGCAGGAAGGCTGCGATACGCAAGCCCGAGGCGCCTGCTTCAACCCGTCGTAAAGAGAGCGGGAAAGCAAGCACACAAAGTCGGGGTGCTCGGCATCGACGAAACCAGTAGGCTGCTCATAGAACACCTGCTCGGCGAGATGACCGTGCAAGAAGGCGTTGGAAACGTCCAACTGATGCACAGGCCAGGCGCGCGAGACGGCCAGCTGAAGGACGGCGCAGATCGTGCCCGGTTTCACAACCGGGGCAAAGGTGTCGGTGAAGTCCACACCCGCACGCTGCCGAAAACCACGAACCACCCATCGAGCCTTGTAGCGCTCGAGAGAACCGTCTTGTGGCGAAACACCCACTTTCCAGAGATGATGTTGGCACGGAGGGGTCGCGTAACAAGCTGCCACGTGCGGTTGCGCTGAAGGGCATCGAACTCCTCCTGCATCACAGCCAGCCAATGGGGATCCCGAAGGGCGGCACGAGCGGAGTTGGGGATGGGTGATGGCGTCGATGTCGAGGCAGCGCACGCATACTCGTCGGAGGAGTAGCACGTGCTCGGCCGATGCACACCTGCACGGGCACGGGTGACCGGGCCGGCGGGTGCCGCGGCAGCGAGGGCCACCGCGGTGGCGGGGGTCGCAGCCACAACAGGGGCGCCCACGGCGGCGGGGGCCGCGGCGTCAGGGGCCGCGACGGCGCCAGCCGAGCCAGCCGCAGAGGAGGCGACGGGCGAGGTCGAGGTCGAGCCCGTCGCAGGAGTAGTGTCGCCGGGGGTGGCGGGTGGGGTGCCTGCTGGCTCAACCTCGGGCGAGGGAGCCGGGGACCCAGGGGCCCGGTCGGACTCAACCTCAGGTGAGCGAGTCGAGAACCCGGGAGGGGGCGGCAGAAGGCGCCGGGTCGGGGGAGCCGCCGCGCATCGCCCCAAGTAGGGGGCGCGGGGGCCGAGGGAGCCACGGCCGGAGGAACCTGAAAAAAAGGGAACACCGTCTCGACGAAGTACATGTGCCTCGAGGTGTACACACGATGAGTGACAGGATCATAGCACCGGTAACCTTTAGTGTTGGGAGGGTAGCCAAGAAAGATGCATGGGACGGAGCGGGGGTGCAAGCTTGTGTGGCGTGGTGGACGCGGTGCTAGGATAACAGAGACACCCAAATATGCGAAGACCATCATAGGATGGTGGTGTACCGAAAAGAAGGTGGTGAGGGGTGTAGTTCCACTGGGTACGACACAGACGAATGTTGACTAAGAGAGAGGCGGTGGCGAGAGCATCCGGCCAGAACCGAGCGGGCACGTTAGCGTGAAAGACCAACGTGCGAACGCAGTCATTAAAAGTGCGGAGAATGCGCTCGGCGCGGCCGTTCTGCTAGAAAGTGTAGAGGCAAGTCAGACGGAAGGTGGTGCCGTGAGAGGCGAGAAGTGAGCGAAGAGCGACGTTGTCAAACTCTTTTCCGTTATCAGTTTGGAGTGCAAGTATGGGGCGACCGAACTGAGTGGTGACGTAGGAATAAAAGGTGGTGAGTGTGGCTAAAGCATCGGATTTACGACGAAGAGGAAAAGTCCACATATAATGAGAATAATCATCTAAAATCACCAAATAGTATAGATAGCCCGTGTTACTCGCAACGGGAGACGTCCAAACATCACTATGAATCAACTGAAACGGAAAAAGTGGACACTGAAGTAGACGCACTAAAGGGAAGACGCACGTGCTTGCCCAAACGACAAGCCTCACAAGTATGCTCGTCGAGCTTATTACATGAGAAAGAAAAACTCCTAAGAATCTGACGCAAAACTGCCGGGTTGGGGTGGCCCAAGAAAGCATGCCAAAGGTCGACACCAGCGGAGAGAGCGACGGGTGTGGAAGTGGAGGCGCCGGCGTGCACGGGATAGAGCTCGTCAGGACTATCACATCGGTGAAGCACCATCCGGGTACGGGCGTCCTTCACAGAAAAGCCAACACCGTCAAATTCAACAGTAAGAGGATTCTCACGAGTAAGACTACGAACAGAGACTAAGCTAGTGACTAAGTCAGATGAAACAAGAACGTTAGACATAGTGATAGGTGTGGAACTAGAAGGAAAACTAGTGCTACCGACATGGGTGATGGGTAAAGAGGAACCGTTACCAACGGTGATGCGAGTGGGAGTGTGAACAGGAGTGGAGGAGGAAAGGTTACCGGGATGAGCTGTCATGTGCGCAGTAGCACCCGAGTCCATGTACTAGTCGCCTCCACCGCCATAGGTGCTCGGCGACGGCGCCGAGTGTAGGGCGGCAAGGAGGGCGGGGTCCCATGGTGCAGGTGCCGGCGGTGGTAGCTGACCTCCATAGGGCGGCGCCTGGGCGGGTGCGCCGTAGCCACCGAGGGGTGGCGGCGCGAGCGGGGCACCTTAGGGCTGGTAGGTGGCACCGACGAACGCCTGGTGGCCCGCGGGACGAGGGCCAAAGAGACCCGGTGCAGGAGCTCGTGGGACGGGCATATGATAGGCGTGGACGACGCCCGTCCACGGGTTCTGCCCGGCGGCCCACGGCGGGGGCGGCTGCTGGAAGCGGGGCGCCCCTGTACCTGGCGCCTGCTGCTGCTGCGGCTGCTGCTGACGGCGGCCTCCGCCACCCCACCGCTTGCGCCGGCCCCCGCCACCTTGCGGCTGCTGGGAAGGCGCGGGGGGCGCGGGCGGCGGCGGGTAGTTGCCGGTGGGCGCGGGTGGCGGGGCGGACGGGGGGCTGCCGGAGGAGCGGGGCCGCCGCGGGTGGTACCGGCGGCGAGGGCGGTGTGCTGGACCCGCTGCTTCAGCTTCGTCATCCAGCGCTCCTCAAGTTTGAGGTATGCGACAACGCGCTGGAAGGTGGGTTGTGGCAGCAGGGTGAGGTTGGACGTCGCGTTGCCGAAGTCCTCATTGAGACCGGCGGTGAGGGTGGTCAGCATGAGGTCGTCAGAGACCTTAGCGCCGATCGCGAAGCTCGTCGGCGAGCATCTTGAGCCTCATGTAGTACTCATCGATGGTGGAGTTGTCCTGGTGACAACCGAAGAACTCCTGCTGCAAGAAAACAAGGCGCTGAAGTTTGTTGTCGGTGAAGAGCGAGTTGATCTTGCCCCACACTGTGCAGGCGTCGTCGTCCTCGGCGACGACAGTGTGGAAGATGTCCTTCGAGACCATCTGGTAGAACCAACGGATGATCGTGGCCTCGATGGCGGACCACTCCGGGTCGCCGCGCATGTACGCGTTGTCCACGGAACCGTCGATGTGCTCGGTGAGATAGTACTCGCGGAAGACAAGGTTGAAGTAGGTCTTCCATGCGTAGTACGACGTGCTGGAGCTGTCGAGAAGGATAGGGAACCGCGCCTCAATATTGAGGTCACGGATGGCGGCGGCGGAGGGCTCGGGGCCAGCGAAGGGGTTGGACGAGTGAGTCGTGGAGGAGCCGGGAGAGGAGGGCCACGACATGGCGGCGACGTGCGGGTGCGAAGGGACGGCTAGGGTTAGGGTTTTGTGGAGTAGAGAGGAGGCGGTAGCAGCGGCAGGTGGTGCGGCTGCGGGACAGCGATGCAGGGAAGCAGCGGTCGGGCGGGATGCGGGCGGCTCGGCTGGGACCTGGGAAGCGAAGGGCGGCTCGGCTGGCGTGGAGCTAGGCGCGCGGCAGGAAAGCGAGCGGCAGGAAGGTACGCGCGCGGGGTGGCGTGGTTGGCGTGGAGCGAGGCGCGCGGTAGGAGAGCGAGCAGCAGGGAGGCACGTGCGCAACTTGGCGGGCGGCTGGATCGATGGGGCGCGCGACTTGGCGGGCGGCGATATCAATCGGGAAACGAGCGGAAGCAAGCACAGCTGCGGCGGGGCGGGAAAGGAGAGAGAGGGGCACGGCGGCGGCACGTGCGGCGGCACGTGCGGTGATGGGGTACGGCGGCGGCGGCACGTGGAGGCGTGGCGGCGGCAGCTGACCCTAGGGTTAGACCGAAGAGTCTGATACCATGTAGAGAGATAATTTGCAATACAACGATGATGCATTGATAAGGTGCTGGTACACGTATATATATTACAAGGAAAGGTCTCTACCTTAACTATATAAGACTAACAGGTAGGCCACAACTGCAATACACGTACGATACAAAATATATACTCAACAAGAATGATCAACCTGGTGCATTACCAAGGCGGCAGGGTGCAGAGGATGCTGGCCATGTTCTTGCTCCGCAACGCTCTGCTTCTTGAGAAGCTGTACTGTGAGTTCGCGCAGGGACCGATGTGGATTCAGAAGGAACTGATGCGCGAGATGGAAAGCTCGGTAGTGAGCGACACGGCAAGGAAGGTGTTCCAATGATGCGTGCATATATACGCAATTGCAATAAGTCCAGCTTCTGTGATAGTGACGTAAACGTGATTGAGTGAGTAGACACTAAAGTAATCTTACATTTTTAAAAAATTAATCCCCCGT
The DNA here is from genome assembly GCF_018294505.1 of Triticum aestivum. Classification (NCBI taxonomy): domain Eukaryota; kingdom Viridiplantae; phylum Streptophyta; class Magnoliopsida; order Poales; family Poaceae; genus Triticum; species Triticum aestivum. The sequence continues at coordinate 558,362,968 of NC_057802.1, forward strand.
TACTATCTATTCTTTCTCATCATGCTCATTGTCCACATCAGCTTTATACCATGTCATCATTCAGTTTGCAAATAGCAACCAATTAGTCTGTTTCCCTTACATGGCTCTTTTTGAGTGCCCACGCAAAAGATAGTTGCCTAACCGGCTCGGCGGCTGCGGTGCCATGGCCAAGTCAGTGTCCCCAATTAACTCCCCCAACTCTATTTCTTCTTCTTCCACTCCCGTTCATCTTCCCCACTAAATTAATGTAGGAATAACAGATGGGGTTGAATCCCCTATAACCAATAGAGCGACCTGCTGGTACAAGGTCTCAAGGAGGAGGAGGAGGAGGAGGCTGGAAGCTTCTTCAACCAGCCGTTCGTCAGTGGGAGGCGCCACCTCTAGCGCAGCCACCGCCTGTGGCGTCTCCCTCCTCCACCTGGCAGTGTTCAGCGACTGCCCGCCCGCATTGGCCATGGCCTAGTCCATCGACTGCATCACCACATGGTACGCCACTCTGCACATCACCCTCACCACATGGCTGAGTTGATGGTAAAGAGTTATCCCTCCCGCGCCGCCACCCGCGAGGCGACCGGGGAGGGCGCCCCGATCTCCTCCGCTCGGCCCCCTCTCCCTCCCTACTCCCCCTCGCCGCCGCTGGAGGGCGCGGCCGGGCGAAGCCCGGTCTGCGCAGGCGGCGGCGGGGCTTCCTTCGTCCCCTCGCGCGGGTGCTCAGGCGCGGGCCAGATCCGCCGGGCCTGGGTGCCGGACTGGTTGGCGGGTGCGGCGGCACGGCGTGCTGCGGAGTGGTCGGCGATGAGCTCCTGGCGGCGGTGCGGCGGGCGTCATGGTGGTGGTTCTCGCCTCTTGGCGCGCGGGGCTGACTCCGGGGCGGCGGCGCGGGCATGGATTCATCATCTGTTCCTGTGGGCGCGGCCTCGGCCTCCCCTGCTCGGCCGGCGGGTCACGGTGGGGGGGGGGGGGGGGGGCTTCTCCCTGCTGAGATCTGGCTTGCGGGATCTTCCAAATCCCGGCAAGGATGGCGGCGACCCATGCACGAGAGATGGAGGTCTTCGATCAGATCTGGGTGAAAACCTGCTATTGGCTATTGCCAAGGCCAGCGATGGCGACGCTGTCTGCGTCGTTCCCTTCCTGAAGGTATCGTCGTGGAGAAGTTCAAGGCCACTCTCTGCTACCTCCGGGGAAAACCCTAGATCAGTAGACCGGATGACGGCGGCTCTCTGGTATCGTTTCCCCCCTGGGGGCGTCATTCTTGGAGGTGCACACGGGCTCGAGGGACTAGAGGACGGCGACTTTGGTGGAGCGGTGCTTCATCTTTCACATTGATGGTGGCGGATCTCGGCGGCATGGTGCTGTGGAGACTCGGCGTCTGATGCGCGGAGATGGACTCGTGCAGGAGGAGGAAGCTGTCTGGCGTCATGGGGACGTCGATGGCAGAGTGGCCAGACAAGGTAGAAGCCTCAATATGATCTGAAGACGGACCTGTGGAAGATGGCGGCAACGACACACGAGTGCGTCTGACCGGATTGTGCCCCAGACCAGGTATGTGGCTCGGCTGGGGGTTCCGAATGAGTTTCGGCTTCCGGCTTTTGATGTTAGGCTTAAGTGAGTGGTTTGGGTAGTGGCCCAGCTAGCACCCCCTCATCATATTGGATAGGAGTAGCGGCATATGTTGCCAAGATGATGGATTCAGACACATAGTTGTAATACTTTGTACGGTCCTCGAGAATAATCAATAAAGTGGCCGTATGCATCTCCCAGATGCAGAGGCCGGGGGTCATCCTCCTTTTTAAAAAAAAAAATCTGTGCGCACTTAGGTACAAAAGAACCAGTGGGACGCGAAGCAGCTATTGGCGCCCGACGATCCTGTCGTCGCTCCACGCTCGCCATCGCCGTCGGTGTACACAGACGGTATGTCTCAATATTGGATCGTCAATCTGACAACTGTGTTCATTTCTTGGATCGCTTCAGTAGTTAATTTAAAGTCGGGATTAAAGTTTCGGTAGAAACATAAAGACAACACGTTTTGGTACAGTTGAGAAGAAACTCCTCCTGAGACCACTACCGTTGGATTTAACTTTGCGTGAATTTCCAACGTGGCAACATGTATGATCCCTGTATTACTCCTACTACAACATGTTATCCTTGGACCTCGGGTTGTGTAGTTCTCTTGCGTAGGGAATCGGATCCTGCTGGTCGGATGCTTGGAGTACATATTTTTTTGAGCAGTCAATGGGGGGCGATCGCCCACCTGAACTCATTTTTGTATTAATAAAGACATTCAGATCTGTGATTACATAGCTCCGTGGAGCAGAGAGAGAAAGAGAGAGAGGGAGAGAGACGAGAGAGAAGGGGGGAATCAGCTACAGATAGATTCACACCACAGCAGTAACGGGGCACAGTCAACGCGGGAGGGGGCCTGGACCACCCACAACCGGAGGTGCTCCTGGACCGAATGCCGCAAGTCAAGATCGGAGCTCCGAATGTTATCGAACACCATCCGGCTCCGGGTCTTCCAGATGACCCAAAGGACACAACATCGCCGTGCTTAGAAGCGGACGAGCCCAGGAGGGGTGGCAGGCGGTGAAGGCACGCCAAACAAAATCGACCCAACAATCGACGGGCATACTGCTGCGGCCGAGAACGCGCTCCCACATCGGATGCAAGCGGGGACACTCGAAGAACAGGTGCATGATCGTCTCAGCCTGGCCGGGGCAAAAGGGGTAGTCATCATGTTCGAGGAAGCCTATCTAACGCAGGAAGCCCCGCGTACGAGTGTTACCGTGTCGAAGAACCCAGACAGACACTTTGACTTTGATGGGCATGAAGCCATCCTAATTGAGGTCATGCAGGGGGAGCTCACATCCAAAAAGCTTGATCATACGGTACACCGCGCTCGCCTTGAACTGTAGACACTCACCCATGCTAGGATTCGCTCATCACCCCCCTCGGAGAACTGCACACGATCGAGGGCCGATCGAAGCAAGCAAAGTTCCAATCCTGCAGTTCTGGACAAACGATCGTGCACGGGGATTGCATCAACACCAAACCGACCAAAGTCCCCCAGGGTTGCTTCGGGGCGGAGACAGTGTGAATAAGCCGCGGGGAGAGCAGCCGCCAAATGACCCAGCAAGGTCCAGTTGTCATGCCAGAGGGAGGTGTGCTCGCCGTTGCCAACCCTCATTGATGTAAGCAAATGATATAGAGGGACAAGTGAGGCAAAGGCTCTCCAAGTTGGGGTTGAGGGTGACGGATGATCACACATGTACCAACGGCGAACCCAAACGGTCCACGGGTTAAGTGCACCACTGAAGATTTTATGGACTGTCACTAGAAGGAGGCAGGTATTCTGGACGCCAATATCCACAAAGCCAAGCCCCCCTTCTGAGCGGAGCCGACAGGCGTCCTGCCAGGCAACCTGACAATCACCTCCAGAGCACTCACTCGCTCCTTTCCAGAACATGGCCCTACGGGGGCGGTCCACCTTGGCCACAATGCCGTAGAGAGGGGGAGCACCGACATGGCATGAGTAGGGATCGCAGAGAGCACCACAGAGGTGAGTGTCAAAGGACCCCCCCGGTCGAGGAAACGGGTGCGCCATCCGGGGATGCGCCGCTCGATCTTGATCGGCAAAAAGTCCAGGGCGCTAGCGGGCAGCTTCGCATCGGAGAGACGTAGGCCGAGGTATGTCTGTGGGAACATTGACAGCGGGCAGCCAAGCCCCGCAGCCAGGAGAGTGGCACGAGCGGGGTCAACGCTAACCGGAACGAAGGTGCTTTTGTGGAAGTTGATAGACAGCCCCGTAGCAGCAGAGAATGTATCCAAAATAGACTTGAGCCACGCGAGCTACCCCTGTTTAGCATGGACCAATATGAGAGTGTCGTCTGCATATTGAATAACAGGACACGGCAAATCATCGACAAGCGGATGTAGCAACCTAGACGGGGATGCATCCCTGACAATCAACTTGTGGAGAAGGTCTGCAACGATCAAGAAGAGGAAAGGCGACAACGAGTCCCCCTGGCGCAACCCGTTTTTACACTGAATCCATCTACCGGGCACTCCATTCAGCAACACCGCAGTCTTACCGGTGCCGAGGATATTTCGGATCCAAGAGCGCCAACGGTCACCAAAGCCACGTGCCTGCATAATCGGATCTAGCCCTTCCCAACTAACTGAATCAAAGGCCTTCTTGAAATCCAACTTCAAGGCGATCGTGGGTGTTTTGCGGAGACTACAGCTCTGAACCAAATCGGCAGCATACAGGAAGTTATCGGTGATGCATCTCCCGGCAATAAAACCAGATTGTTCAAAGGACACCAGGAGCTCAATAAACTTTTGCAGCCGCGTGGTCAAGATCCGGGAGATAATCTTCATGACACAATTCTGGAGGGAAATGGGCTGGAACCCGCCCGCGGAGAGCACCACGTCGCATTTTGGCAGCAGGGTGATGAAAGCACGGTTAACGCCATCCAAGTCTGCTACACCAGAATAAAAATCATTCAAGAAGTCCAGTAGATCGTGCGCGACTGTGTCCCAGAAGGTTTTCAAGAAAGCGGGGCCAAACCCATCCGGACCCGGGCTACTGGTCGCACGCGCACGCATAGACCAGACCGCAACCTTCAGCTCCTCCAAGGTGTAAGGTTTTTCTAACTCGTCAAGGTGGGGCACGCGTTCCAAGTACATACGAGGGTCAAAGCCCCAAGAGGAAGGAACGGTAGTGCCCAGAAGCGACGTGTAGAAATCCGACAGTAGCCGGGCCTTGTCGCCATGATTGATGTGAGCGACCCCATCAGAATGCAAGACCTGGATTTGATTTTTCCAAAGACGGGCAGAGGCGGCAGCGTGGAAAAAAGAAGCGTTGCCGTCCCCCAACTTGCAGAGTCGGTAAGCATACCGCTGCCGCCAGTAGAAGTCAAGCCTCTTGTGCTCCTCTGAAATACGTTCCTTAACAAATGCTCGCAGGAGCAGCTCAGGGGTTGAGAGGGCGCGGACCTCCTCCGTTAAATCCAGGAGCTCAATAACAGCTCGACAGTTAGAGACCACCTCACCGGGGCGCTTCCGCGCCCTGGCCCACTTCTTGGGTGCGCACCTAGCCCACTTAAGCGAGCGGGAGAGCGGTTGTGCAACACGCCCTCTCCGGTTCTGGGGCCGAGCCCAGACGTTGCGGATGAGAGTGCGGTAGTCCTCGGAGAAGGCCCAACAACGCTCATGCCTGAAGAGCGAACCTGCCGGCGCGTGAGAGACGGCCTCCACAACGAGCGGGACATGATCCGACGTAGTGCGGGTGGCGGAGCGAAGGGTTGTGTTAAACAGCAGGAGCTCCACTCGAGGTTGATCAGTGCACGGTCGAGGCGGACGAGAGTCGGATCGGCCCTACAATTTGACCAGGTGAAGCGACGGTCCACGAGCGGGAGATCTTGCAGGGACAAGTCTTCGATGGCTAGATTAAACGCCGCAGCCGCACCCGCGTCGAAGTTGGGGGAATTCTTTTCATCGGGGCAGCGAGCAAGGTTAAAGTCACCAACCAGGATCCACGGCAGAACACACGTTCTAGCAATAGTGCGAATTTCAGCAAGGAACTCGGGGCGCCGCTCAGGGGTGCACGGGGCATAAACATTTGTCACGGCGAACGGAGCGGCGTCGGCGGCGAACTCGAAGAATGAGGTCAGAGTGAAGGCGAGCTCCATGTCCCGACGGTGGGTGACCATGCCATCACTCCAGGCAGTCACCAGACCGCCGGAGGCGCCCTCCGAAGCTTTGAAGGACACCGACGAAAAACCCGGTGGAAGGAAGGAGGCTGCTTTCTGCCGAGGCACATGAGTCAACTTAGATTCCTGGAGGCAAACGATGTGAAGAGGTTGAGCGTCGAGGTTTTTCTTCACATCGAGGCATTTGACTGGGTCATTAAGACCACCTACATTCCAGGTACAAAGGGAGAGCTTCTTCAGGGGGTTCACAACCATAAGTACACTGAAACAACACCACGGACTACAAATTCAAACCACAACGAGCGGTGAGACGCAGGCCACAGACCCAAGGTACAAGAACGCACACCTACATGCATGTACATAGAAGCGCGCACACACACACTAGCACGGGGGGATCTGCGATCCACAAGGGACGCCCAAAATGCGACGTAGGGTCGCCGACCAGCCTGGTGCCACAAGAACAAAATTGGATCGCAACCAAACAGACCAACGCAGAACAAAGAGGCAGACTTGGAGCGTACGCGTGCGGGGGTACTGATCATGGGAGAGCAGGCGGCACCCGGAAAGCAGCAATGACCGCGTCAGTCGCAGTCGCGGGGAGATTGCACGCCCCGGCAGCAGACTTGACCTCTAGCTCCGCGAAGAGATGCAGGGCGCCGGGCTGAACCGGCGGACCGTCGCCGCGTTGGGCAGCTTTCAGCATGACAGCGCGCTCAAGAACAGTCGCCCGCAGGGACGGACCCTGGCTGCGTAGACGCGCGCTGGCACGCGTCGGGGCATCAGCCCGGACGCGCACACGCGAGCAGCGTAGCGGGGCAACAGGAGCTTCAGGAGCAGGTGGGGATGGCGCCACCGGCACCACGGGGTCTACGGTCGTGCCCGCGCCACCAAGACGTGACGGCGCAAACACCAGCGGGTCATCCGCGACAATAGGATCCACAAGCAAGTCCACCACCATGTCCGTCATCACGCCTCGGGCTGGACACGAGCCGAGCCGAGTTAGGTCCGAGCCACGCTTTAGCTCGCTCTGGAGCGGCTCGGCTCGTGAAACCAACGAGCTGCATATGGGTGGCTCGGCTCGTTTTTTCACTGACTCGGTACAACCCGAGCGGCTCGTGACGGGACGGCAAGTGACGTGCACAGTGTGGCGGCACAGCTTCGGGAACGCAGCGGCCGACGTTGGGGAGGACTAGGAGCAGAGAAGGACGTGGGTGGGTAGCGCGCGAGCACCGGCGTGCGTGCGTGCGCGCCGACGACGGCATGCGTAGGCGCGGCGTCCAGCGTGGTCGCGTTGTCCTGCCCCAGGTGCCCGTGCGGCATGTTGCCCAGCGCCGCCGCAACGTCAGCCCCTCCTCAACTTGCTTGGAAAGAGAATGGCAGATCGATGGATGGCGTCGGGAAGAAGAAGAGATTGCAAGGAGGGAGGCTGGGGCGACCGATGTGTGCGGCCGGCGGCGGCGGCGGGGATGGTGCTGGATGGGGTGCGTGGGTGCGTGCTGCTCGTGTAGGTCAGAGAACAACGGTTTGCTTTGTATTGGGCTTGGCATGCTCGTGTAGCGCTGGGCTACGGAATCTTAAAATTTGAGTGTTCGACGAAATGGGCCACCGAGCTGGAGCGAGCGAAAACAGGCTCGGCTCGGTCGCTGAACGGGCCTATATTTCCAGCTCGGCTCATCCTTTTTAGTTGTCGGGCCGAGCCCAGTCGGGCCGAGCTAGAACGACCTTCGAGCCGAGCTAAAATGCTCGCTCGTACGTCCAGCCCTAATCACGCCCCTCTCCACGGTGATCTTGTTGATCACACCGACTATGCCGGAGACGAAGTTGATATGCGCGAGGCCGCGCGGCCCATGGACTGAGGAGCGGACCAGCCCCTGTGGGACACGGAAGTAGCCCAGCCCACCGGGGCCCTTGACGAGGAGGTGGAAGGCGCCATCACACACAGCGATCTGTATGTCCTCGATGCGCGAGACCCCGCCGGGGGAAATGGCAGAGAACGGGGGAGCCTCCACAGAAGCGTCGTCGGCAGACACATCAATCTGGTAGCAGGCCTCGTCGGGGATGGAGCGGTGGCGAGGCGCACCGGAGCCGGACGCAGGCAGCAGCACCGCGGGCATAGTTGCACGGGCTAGTGGAGCCGTGATGCCAAGTCCAGGACACACCACGCGATCCATGGCTCGGGCCGCTGCCGCCACAGCCACCGGGGGGGCCCGCCAGGGCCGCCGCCGCCGCCGTGCGGGGCGGGCGGCGGTGGATGCGGAGGCACCGCGCCATCGATAGGCCAGCGACGGACGCGCTGGACCTCGACCACAGTGTAGAGCCCGTCGGAGTTCTTGACGTTGAGGTCTTGACTCTTGAGGGATGGTGAGGTAGCGCTCGTACTTGATCATCATGAGAACCGCAGCATAGTCGCCGCCGGACAAGCATATCTCCGAGATCTCCATGGGTTGCCCATTCCACCCACCGAGGCGCGTATATGTGGCCTGTTCCAGTACTCGATGCGGAAGCCAATTAGGGCCAGCGCCGCATATCCACGGTGGGTGAAACGGAGCTGGTTTGGCGCCTCCTCGTGCCGCTCGAAGTACACATTGTGTTCCTGGACCGGGAACGGGCTCTCATCCACAGCAAACTCGCGAGCCACCGCAGAACGGAAAAGGACGAGCGCGGTGCCATGGGAGCTCTGCGCCGTCCGCGCCTCCATGCCTAGGGGAATCTGAGCCAGGAGCGCAGAGCGGACCAGAGGCCCAGGGGACGTCGCCTCGGGGTCGACGTAAGCGAAGCCGTAGCGCTCGTAGTCCCGCATGTCCACCGGAGGCATGTAGACGTCGAGCTGCTCTGGGCGGCGGCTACACGGCGGCGCGTCCGAGTCTGTGGTGTCATCTTCGCTCTGGGGGTGATTGGCAAGTATGGTGGGACGGGGACGGGGCCGGGGGCGAAGGGGTGGGGGCACTAGTAGAAAAAGGGTCAAATGTTCAACTCATTAGTCCCAGTTGTATTTGAGCCGGCACTAATGTGACCATTAGTGCCGGTTCGAAGAGCTATGCATTAGTGCCGGTTCGTGTTGAACCTTTAGTACCAGTTCGTGCCACGAACCGATACTAAAGGGGTGGTGGCAGGCTGGCGTCAGGCCGGAGCCCCATGAGCCCCTTTAGTGCCGGTGTTTGCAAATTTTTAGAATTCTCAAATTCTAAAAGGAAAAAAAGATATGCTCAAATTTCAGTTTTTTTGAATTTTGGTCAAACTGTGGTCAAACTACTTATTCAAGAAATATTAGTGTTACTAAATAATTATTCAAGAATATTAGTGTTACTAAATAATTATTCAAGAATATTAGTGTTACTAAATAATTATTTTAGTTTTTTGAATTTTGGTCAAATCTAGTCAAACTACTTATTCAAGAAATATTAGTGTTACTAAATAATTACTTTTTTTAGAATAATAGTTTCAAACTCAAACGGTGAAACGTGTGACCTAATGCTCAAGCTAAACTCCTGAGGGTTAATATGATTGACAGCTTACATTTGTCAGGAAAATTTCAAGTGTAGACTTGAAAAGTAGGGGGAATAGAACTCTAAAGTTAAGCGTGCTCAGGCTGGGGTAGTGAGAGGATGGATGACCGGCCGGGAAGTTAGACTATTTGAAATCAGTGATCCATACTTGAGCAGTTAAGAGGGATGTAAATCATCAAATAATTCAGAAAATAAAAAAATCAATTCTTTTTCCAATTTTTTTTTAAAAAAATCTTTAATACCGGTTGATGTTACCAAGCGGTACTAAAGGTCCCCCATACCACGGCGCGAACTCACGCCACGTGGTGGGCCTTTAGTGACGGTTCGTGCCGAACCGGTACTAAAGGGGGGGCCTTTAGTCTCCACCCTTTAGCGCCGGTTGCAGAACCGGCATTAAAGGCCCTTACGAACCGGTAATAAAGCTCCATTTTCTACTAGTGGGGGTGACCGGGAAGCGCTGGTGGGGTGGATGGCGGCGGGATGGCGGCGTAATGTGGTCATTGGGATGGGGATGGGACGCCATGGTGGGAGGGGCTGATGAGAGGAGGCGGCAGTCTGCAGCGCGGTGACCATTGCCAAGGCACGCGCAGCACTTGAGGGGATCGCGGCAGTCCATTACCTTGTGGTCGGATGAATTCGCAACCTAAGTTTCGCAAAAGGAACTCCCAATACTTCCACCCTAATGATGTGGCACGCATAGTAGTTAACTTGAAGTCTCAGTAGAAACCTAAAGTCTTGGTTTAATTAGTTATTATTCATAAAAACTTACATTGCAGTTGAGAAGAAACTACTGAGACCTATGATTACACAAAGGACAATAAATGTGTTTGGGGCTGCGGTGATGATATTGTTTGACTATAAAGATGTACTGGTCAGATGCAATACAGGGTTACAAACTTACAATAATACTCCTATCTTTCCATTGATGGCGCCCAGGTCCTTGCCATTTCAGCAGGTAACTACTCCCTTATCTTAATCGCCGTTAAATCTCTGAAATTAAGCTTGCCGTGCTACATAGCGCTCAGATAAATTTGGATTTCTCTCTGATGGTACCTCTCTCTCAAACCCTCTCAACATTTGATTCTTAAATGGCTGTTCCTAATTCCACTATGGCTCCATTCCTAACACTCATCTATTATCTCGCTATTTTTTCATGCCTTCTACTCCCTCTGTTCCTAAATATTTGTCTTTCTAGAGATTTCAACAAGTGACTACATACGGAGCAAAATGAGTGAATCTACATTCATAAATATGTCTATATACATCCGTATGTGATAGTCCATTTGAAATCTCTAAAAAGACAAATATTTAGGAACGGATGAAGTATAATTATGTCCATATAATCTTATCGGTCGATCACCCCCCGAGTAGTGATAAATCGGATGATTTTTCATTGAATCGGATGATTTTTTGAACAGTACCATAGATGAATTAAGGTTTTTTTTTTCCATCCTACTGTTGTTGGGGTCTGTCGTAAATCCAACAAAGTATGGTAGCTCAAGCGGGGAGCAATCTGCATTTGAGAATGCTATGCTATGTTCTTCTAGACTTTTTGTAAATTGTGATATATGATTTCCTATGTTACAACAATGAACATAGATGTATATGGTACATGGAGGGCTGCTCAAGAATAATGTCAATCTCAGTTGCTACTCATGTCTCGATTTATGACACGATGATTAGGTTTAGGTGTGCTTTACATGTATTGTCATAGGGCCATCTCATATCCCTTTTTTCTAAATTTAGCTATATTAATTTTGACATCTATGTACAGGTGAATGATTCGACTTCAATGTATCTATAATTTTCAATTGTTTTATGCTATTATATTACGAATATTGTATGCTTTATATGCGGAGTGTCATTCCATCACATACTCGGTTTACACGTGACACGTGGCAGATGCGCGAGCCCCCATCCAGTGGTAGAATGCCAGTAGTTAGCACTTAGCACAAGGCTTATACATAAGCTGTGACTTGTAAAGGGCTCTCAGATTATTTGCTTATGCAGGACTTCTAAATGTTGGAGCAGCCGGAGGAGGAAGAAGACACGTCGAAGGTGGCGGAGTTGGCCAAGGGGAAGCCGGCCACTCCACCGAAGGCGCGGCTCACCGACAGCAGCGGTTGCGGCGAGGTTCGCGTCGTCGAGCGCATCGTCCGGCAGACCACGTCGATGGTGCAGCTCCCCCCGCTGACCCGCACGAACTACACCGAGTGGGCGCTCGTCATGGAGGTGGTCGAGCATGGCGCCGTCATCGACTACCGCGACGATCGTGAAGCTTTGGGCATCATCCTCCAGGCTGTGCCGCCGGAGATGTTGCGCTCCTTGGCTGCAAAGGACTTGGCGAAGGAGGCTTGGGAACCCCTCAAGACCTTGAGGATGGGGTCCGAGCGTGTCCGCGGAGCCCGGGCACAAATGCGTCGATTGGAGTTCGAGAATCTCCGGTTTAAGGATGGCGTGAGGATGGAGGAGTTTGCTGTCTGCCTCACCGGCATCGTCAACGACCTCGAAGCCCTTGGCGACGGCATCACCGAGCACAAGGCAGTGCTCAAGTTTCTCCGCTGCGTGCCGCAGCGCTACCGGCAGCTCGTGCACTCCATCCAGTCGCTACTCGACCTCAAGACCTTGACGATTGAAGAACTCACGGGCCGTTTCTTGGCTGTGGAGGAGAGCTTCGACATGGGCGAGGCAGGCAGCAGCGATGGCGGCACTCGGCTGCTCCTCACGGAGGAGGAGTGTCTTGCTCGCGACAAGAACCGCCGTGGCACCGGCAAGAAGAGCACCTTCGACATTCGCAAGGTTCGTTGCTACAACTGCCAAGACTACGGGCATTTCTTGAGGGATTGCACGGCGCCAAGGAAGGAGCAGGCCCATCTCGCTGCCGCGATCGCCGCCGACGAGCCGGCGCTGCTTTGAAGGCCAACAAGGAGGTTTCCGAATAAACGACAACAAGGTTAAGGGGGTGATTGTTAGAATTAACCTTTGCTGTTTTTGGTTTTTCATCATATTTATTTAGCAGTGTCATGCATGTTGTCACGTCCAACCTACCTGGCTGTGGGCATGTACTCACGTAGAGAAGAGATCACGCGTGTATATGCAAGTCAGTAGTGTATCCCGTCGAGTTTGTTAGTAGTTTGCATGGATAGGCTAGCTGCATGCGTCTAGTTCCGTGGAGTCCAAGCGGCCGAGCTGTGTAGCAGAAAGAGGTGGAGAAAGAAGCGGGTAAAATCAGTTGTGGCATGCGCCGGCTGTGTGAACTCTTAGTTGATCTGCAGAAAACGTGGAAGTGACTCAATCTAGACGTGGGTTAGTTGAGTAGTAACCGGGCCACGCAGTTGTGGCCTGTGCGTGTGTGTGCATGGAGTTAGTGGGTGAGTGGCTGCGTTTCAGCCGTGTGCTTCCGGCTATTTAAGCCATCATGTAATTGCATTGCAAGTGTGAGATGAAATACAGACAAGTGGCATAAGTTATGTGCGGTGCCAAGCTCCTATGTGTGTTCTTCTATCTTGCGTGTGTGAGAGTCTTCTTCCTCCTCCGACTGCTCCAACAGTAGTTAACACTTAGCACAAGGCTTATACATAAGCTGTGACTTCTAAAGGGCTCTCGGCTTATTTGCTTATGCAGGGCTTACCTGTAAGCCGTGCACTCCCCGCAATACACGGCTAAGCTAGTTGTCACAGCTTACGGGTAAACCGTGTATTCTTCCTAGCACACGGCTTATAGATAGGCCACATGGCACGTTCGTTAGATGTTGTCGGCCGTGATCCGAATTTGTTTGCGGTGGACCGCTCTTTTATACCCGGCTTATCTATAAGCCGTATCCCCGGCAACTGACACTCGACTTATAACCTCTAAGCCAAAATATTCTAAGCCTTGTGCACTACGCCGAGTGTAACACTCGGGTTACACTTCGCCGTGGTTAAAATGGCCTTTGCCGTGTATATTTCATACTCGACTTAGAATGTTTTTCCTGTAGTGACTATTCTTTACGGAGGGAGTACTCGAGAAGGTACCACCACAAACACATTTTAGTTTCAACATTTAAGATAACTTATTTCACTCAATCTATTTTAGTATGTGAAACAACAATTTTTAGATTTTTTAACAAGACCAAATATTATTGTGTAGAATAGTAGGCTTCATCTAATGAATAAAAGTCTTAGAGGAGCTATGATAATATAAGAAGATGATTTCACACTTTACTCCGGGGAGGGGCGTTTGGCTCGCGGGTGCACATGCTTGTGGATGTTAGTGTTAGTGTCGCAAGCATGCTTGACAATTTTCATGTGAAACGGAATGGCAGTGTTTCGTCAGTGAAAAACAATTTTTGGGTGACATTTGGAGGTAACATTTGATGTTCATCCTTTTTCTGCACAGTCCAAAATGTTTAACCTTTTTGCCTCAAAATCTACAGGTAGCATTTGGATGTGACTAACAACACATAAAAAATTTGTCTTGATTTTGTTGACATTTGAAAAATTACATTTTGGTCCAGGAGCACATGCTCCCGGGAACCAAATTGAATTTCCATTACTCCAGCGTCTACCCACTGAATCACGTTCACAAGACGATTACATAAGCTGGACTTATTGCGATGGCATATATATGCACAGATCAGTGGAACACCTTCCTGGCTGTGTCGTTCACCACCAGCTTTCCATCTCACGCATCAGCTCCGTCTGAATCCACATCGGTCCCTGCGCGAACTCACATTACAACTTGTCAAGAAGCATAGCGTTGCGGAGCAAGAACCTGGCAAGCATCCTCTGCGCTCTGCCGCCTTGGTAATGCAGCAGGTTGATCCTTCTCACTCCGCCCCTCAGGCACGGCGCAATCGGTACACTCGCCAGCAGCGCGTTGCCCAGGCTGTCATACTGGTTGTAGTGAAGATGATGAGCGTGGAGGAGCTCCACTCTTTTGCGGTCGCGGACGGAGTGTTGTCCGTCATGGTGTGTTTCCGGTGGCGGTGGTTCGAAGAACATAGCGAGGCGCTCAAGGTTCGGGGCTCCCTCGAGAATTGTGCTTGTCCAGGCGACAACGACGACATGCCCAAGTACTCAACATTGTAGATCCGGATTGGAGAATAAAAAAGTATTATCTGCAGCGTTGCCGATCGACGGCCTAGAAGACAAGAAGAACATGAACTGTCCAGCCTTACGCTGGCGGCTCGACCGCTCGATCCTCCTGAGAGTCATGAAGACGAGTGACAGCTTCTCGAAGACCTAATCAATCGGTCCATCGTTTGGGTTGACGCGAGTCGCGGTGATGGATCCTACTCCGGTCCACGACCAAGTACATTTTTTATTTCGAGTCTAACCACACTCTTTATTACTAATCAATAACTAGGTTATAGGAATACAATTTAGATCTGGAGTTTTAAGGAGCCACACATGGCGTCTCAAAGAAACTCCTAGAGAGTGTTTAGCGATGCTATGTGCCTCAATATTGGTATCGCGTCCTTCATAAATGAAGGAGCATCTTGTGAATTGTCCTGGGAAAAGTAGTGGCTGCACCCACCTTCGGTGCACCGTGGGTGCACCCACGCAAGAAAAGATAGCAAAACACTTCAAAAACTTCTAAAACTTTGTGGGAATGTTCATCAACAAATGTTATGGGCGCTTGCAAAGTTTGGTGGCCAAATAACATTCGAGGAGCTCTATACAATAACAAAATTACAAAAATTGCTCAAACAATGCACTCACATTTTGACTAATTTTCCGTGATTTTGTCTTTTTGTACAGACCTCCTTGAATATTATTTGATCAGCAAATTTTGCAAGCGCCCATAACATTTTTTGATAAATATTCACACAAAGTTTCAGAATTTTTTGAAGTGTTTTGCTATGTTTTCTTGCGTGGGTGCACCGTTGGTGCACCGAGCTGGGGTGTAGAAAAACCACACTCATTGTCCTGATGTCGCTTTAATCTCCTTGATAATGCTTGCATACTGCCCACCCGTGCCTTCCTTGTTATCATTGACCACACCCTTTGCAGTCCGATGCTATGATCACATGTGATAGAGAAAGATCAAGGGCAAGAGAAAGGGCTTCACTGCACGCCAAGGATTCCAAGGTCGCTGGATCTAAGACCCCCGAGCATTTGAATGTCGAGGATCCTAAGTACGTGTCTGCATCATCCCTGCAAACGGCGGAATATGATCCTTCCAAAGAGTTCCGAGCAACAGCCCCATCAACTTTTATCTTAGAAAATCTGGTTCAGGAGGGGTCCATCGTCGCCTTGTGGCTGCAGCTACAGTGGCAGGAGCAATGTTCTTTTTTGGTTTACTAGCAAAAAGGCACGTGCGTTGCAACGGGAGAGAAAAAACCACACGCTTTTAATTTACAAAAAAATTCGTCTATAATCTGAGAATTTGTAGTTATGACTGGAACAAAGATGGTCTTAACCTATAAGAACGCAGTTTAAGATTTTTACAGTGTTCTATTTCAACGCCGTTTGCATGTAGATTTAATCCGTACAAAGAAACAGGCAAGTGATCATGCATTTATTTATGTCATGTTCGGAATGGGTGTTGTCACGAGCGAGTAAAGAAAAACGACAAAAATAAACGATGACACATTAGCACACTACAGAGACATGTGTGCATCAATGACAGTTTTCAGTTTAAGAATCACCAACTTAGAGTAACTCTTGAACACTTTTTTTCACGTGCATATTTCTTAGATACACGAAGAGTTGTTAAAAAGGTTGTACATGATTTTTTAATCATGAAAAAATTGTCTGGAAAAGAACATTTTTGTATGCTCTCCTATGGACGCAGGTACTTGCGCCCCTATTTCATCATTATTTCTTGCCATACATGTCCGAGGTATTGGTCCCTGTTTCATCACTATTTATATCTTATCAAACTTGTCTTCTATTTTATTTTTTGTCATGCATGCCTACTTTTTACTTTTGTTCTTGCATGTCCTCTTTTTGCTTCTTCTTATACATAGGAGAATAGTACAACATATTATCTCCGTCGGATCTGCTTTGCATTTTCTCTTTTGTTTCTTTTATAGCGGACATCCCATCTTAATTGGGTCCTTCTTTTATTTCTTGCCATGCATGTCCTTATTTATTGGGTGTCTCTAGAAAATTTATTTTTAATTTCACGTCCAATCCTGATTTTGCTGAGGTGTTCATCCCCAATCTGAATTACTACCGGTATGAAAAAAGATGGATAATGCATTATTGATTAACATTGCAGCCTAGTTAGTATTTTTTAAATTTCTAACAGGTAAACTAACATCATATTCAGATTATACATATTTTTCTAATCAAATTTCATATATAACATGTCAAATTTGAAGTTACGGTTTAGAAGATATGAGTACTTTAAAAAACATTTGATATGTACTACGGGTTTAATGTTAAAGACATTAGGGGGGTTTCTATAAAATAGCAAAACGGACTAAGAATACCTATTTCTTTTATTAGTAGGTATAGACTAGCTCGGAGCTCTCTAATATAACTATGCACAAACTGGTGTGTCGTCATCTTTTGATGATGCAGTAAGTCTGCAGTCGGTAGTGATTGTTGGGACAATCTCCAGAGATAAATTTTAACTTTCGCTGGCACGTCGTCGGTGTTCCACACACTAGTAGAAAACATGCCTTTAGTCCCGGTTTCATAGGGCATTTAGTCCCAGTTCTGGAACCGGGACTAAAGCCCAAACCCTTTAGTCCCGGTTTGCTTACGAACCGGGACTAAAGGAGCTTCACGTGGCCAGTTTCTGGAGCTCCACCTTTAGTCCCGGTTGGTAACACCAACCGGTACTAAAGGATTTTTTTTGAAAATTGGTTTTTCTGAAGAAAAAATAGATTTTTTTTTGAATTTTTTATTGTTTTTTTTTTATTTTCAAATTTCTGAATTATTTGACTATTTAATCTCTAATCATCCCCATCACTGCTCAAGTATGTACCACTCATTCCAAATCGTCTAACTTCCCGGCTCCATCCTCTCACTACCCCAGCCTAAGCACGCTTAACTTCCAAGTTCTATTCTCCCTAGTTTCCAAGTCTGCACTTGTTGTTTCCTGACAATAGTAAGCTGTCAATCCCATTAACCCTTAGGAGTTGAACTTGAGCATGAAGCACCGTTTGAGTTTTAAACTCTTATTCTAAAAAACAATAATTAATTAGTAGCACTAATATTTATTGAATAAGTAGTTTGACCATAGTTTGATCACAGTTTGACCAGAGATTGACAAAAAATTCAAAAAAACTTAAATTTGAGGATAACTTTTTTCCCTTCAGAATTTGAGGATTCTAAAAATTTGCAAAACGGCCTACGGCAGTCAAAATCGGAACCGGATTTTCGTGCTGAACAATTTGATATATGTAAAAGTAGATGTAGTAACATAACCGGATTTTCGTTTTTTTCGACATCGTATGTAAAAGTTATAGCCGTTTTACTTTTTCGTAACACTTTTTTGCAAAATATGTCGAAATTTATGCTTTTAAATTTTCCTAACTAGTAGATGTAACATAACTACAACTCGAAGGATTTTGTTTTTTAAAGTTTTTACCATTTTCTTTTGTTTTTTTTCAAAACTGAAATGGCGAGAGGGGGAGGGGGGGGGGGGGGTTAGAGTTTGATGGTGTACAACAGAAGCATACTACAACATGGTGTCCATCTAATCCTACCGTCGACTACATCTGCTAGAACCGTCCCAGCCAGAGTCACAACTAAGGTTACCCAAGCCAGTGTCACGTTCTATTAAAGTGGCAAAAAGAATTACTTTTAATATAGCAAAACTAATTCTATGAACTATTATTAAAGGCTAAACAACTATTAATACAAAACTTTAGCAAAATTAATATTCATTAATTATAAACAATTATCTACAGTTGTCTAACAGAAGCATACTACAACATGTTAAAATCTACAGAAAGAACTAACTAAAAATAATTAAAAACAACAATTAAATGACTAAAACAACTATATAAGCAAAACAATACAGTTTTAGTTAAAATCGTTAAATAAATTATTCTAAAAATAACCAAATTAATCTTATTGTGACAACAATCTAACATGTGACTAGGAGCAAAAAGAATAAAATTAAAAACCATTTTTAAACTCAAATTATTCACAATCTAGGGTTTGAAGCAAATTTGAACAAATTCATATTTAAATCATTCAAATTTGAAAAATGATGGCACAAAAAAAACTAGAAAATTTTCTGAATCTAATGGAAAAAGAATCACTCAAAAAAATCAAATATCCTAAAAGATATAAGCAATTTAAAACAGAAACTAAACACAAAAAACAAATGGAAAAACAAAAAAGAAATTTGAAAACCCCTTTAGTCCTGGTTCGTGGCTCCAACCGGGACTAAAGGTGGTGCGCCTTTAGTCCCGGTTGGAGCCACGAACCGGGACTAAAGGGCATCGCACCCTTTAGTCCCGGTTCGTGTCTCAAACCGGGACTAAAGGTCCCATTTGAACTGGGACAAATGCATGCCCGGCGCCGTAGCCGCTCGAACAGGGACTAATGCTCACATTAGTCCCGGTTCGTAATGCAACCGGGACTGATGTGTAGATTGAGCTTGGACCAAAGCTCTGTTTTCTACTAGTGACATTTTAGTCCATAATTTCATGCCACCTTCTAAGTGAGAGGAATCCGGGCGACCCTCTAGCCAAGCCTCACGACGCAGTTTCATTGACACTAGCATACGGTATGTCGAACAAACGGTGAAGATGCCATTCCTCTCATGGACCCAGGACCAGAACTCGTCGATCTGCCTTGTGCACACTGGCATGGAATGAATGGTCTCAGCATCAGTTGGCAAAAACTTTGAGCTAACCGATTTGTGTCCCAGTCTACATTGATTGTCATTAGCTCACTGACCATCTGTGGCGGATTTGCAACAAGACTCACGATCGGCTACATATTAAAATCCCAAGGTAACCAATCATGATTCCACATATTCCTGTTTTCCCATCTCCTATGCGTCTGATAAGCCCTTCGGTCAATGTATGCGTTATATGCGGAGTGTGATTCCATCAATGATAGATCGCCAAATATGTGACGGAGAGCCTCCTAGTTCAGCCTGCAAGAAATCACATGAGGCAAAATATTTTGCTTTTAGTATGCGTGCACTATGAGAGGTATATTCCATGAGCACCCTCCAAGCTTGTCGTGCCAAAAGAGCCAAATTAAAAAGCTCAATATCACGAAATCCTAGGCTATGGCAGTTCTTGTCATTACACTCCTCCTACTAGGATTCGCCCCCCCCTTTATTTGGTGGGGAAGCAAAGAGAGGAAGAGGAAACCTTGCTAGGTATCGTGACAAGAACTGCCATAGCCTAGGATTCGCCCCCCCTTTATTCCTTCTCATGGAGGGGGAAAGAGGGAAGGGGGAGGGAAGAGGAGAAGGAAAGGAGGTGTGCCCCCTCCCCTAGTCCAATTCAGACTCCCTATGGGAGGGGGGCGCGACCACCCCTTGTGGGCTGCCTCCCCTCTCCCCTATGGCCCATCACTACTAGGGAAAAGCCTATACACATAATCTTACCAGCAGCGCGCTTTAAAATAAGGCGCTGTTGTTGACTAGCAGTAGCGCGCGTGCACAAAGCTCGCTGCTGAATAAATGTATCAGTAGCGCGCCCGCTCTAAGACACGCTACTGCTATAATTGCCACGACGCCGCGAGGCTAGTTCTAGCAGCAGTGCGTTAATATGAAGAGCGCTACTGCTACGGATCATAGCAGTAGCGCATTTACACAATAACCGCTACTGCGATGTTTACTACAAAAATTTAGTCCCACCTCGCTCCGTGAAGAGAGTATGTACCACCTTAAATATGTTACTTCTCAAACTTTCACAAACACTTGGTCTTCATTGAACTCTATGTGTAGAATTTGTGGCCGCAATATGAGTCTTCACCAATTCCTAATCTGGTGAAGACTCATATTGACATCTCAGATTGTACACAAAAAGATCATTGATGATCAATGTATTTTTGATGTCTATTTTTACATGCTGACACATAGCAGTAGCGCGTTCTTTGTGAAAGGCGCTACTACAAGGTCATTTAGCAGTAGCGCCTTTTGCTATCGCGTGCTACTGCTAAGCCATTCCATCTCCCCCCGGCCCACTCTTCTCTATCCGATCCACTCACACTCACACTCACTCGATCTCCCCCTCAACCCCCCACGCCGGTCCTCCCCATCGCCCCTCCTCCGATCTGCGCCGCCGTCACCTCCTCCTCCTCGCTGGACTCGGTACCGGCCTCCTCCTCCGTCCTCCCTCCAGTCGCCGTTGGCCGGCCCCTACTCGCTCCGCCTTCCTCCTCCGTCCTCCCTCCACTCGCCGCCGGCCGGCCCCTCCTCGCTTCATCTTCCCCCTCCGTCCTACTCTCTTCTCCCTCCTCGAGTCGCCCCTCCTTCTCCTCCTCCCTCCTCCATCCACAACCCCTCCTCCCTGCTACATTTTGATTTAGTAGGCTAGTTGATTTAGTTGATTTAGAACATTTTGATTTAGTTGATTTAGTATGCTAGTTGATTTAGTAGGCTAGTTGATTTAGTTGATTTAGTATGCACCATTTTATTGTTATTTTTTCTGTACATGAATAGATAGATGCTTTTGTTTTTTTGTAATAAGTTATTTTTGGCAAAATGTAGGTGCCAATTTAGTTAAATTTACCACTTGTTTTTTTAATCAATTATCTTAGGCAATAGGGGCCAAATTAGATGAAATGTCTTGGTAGGTGGTACCCTTATTTGGTAGATATTTGTGAAAAGTTTTTTCGACAATAGGTGCCACCGAAATGCTTTGGTAGGTGGTACCTTGTCATCTAATATGTTACTAGATCTTAGGATATAATTGTCCATAAAATTGCTTCTCGCGGGGGAACCACAAATATCACATGCTACATACTGTTTTTCTTCCCTGTGAAGTGAATCGTTAATCCTTTGCTCATATTGCTTTAGGAAAATGGCGCCACCACCACCACCACTATGTCGACTGTGCATATCAAGGTGCGCCAGCAGCCTTGCAACTGGCACGCTGTTCGGCATCTACTTCCAGCCGAGTTTTCGTCATGTGGCGGTAAGAAATTAGATGAAACGAACAACTATTTTATTTTTAGTGTTGGCATTACTGCATTGTGTCATTTTGCTTTTTTTACACAGATCCTCCCATGCAATGTGAGGTTCAAATTCAACAAGCTGACAGGAGACACTGTGACATTTGAGGCTCCTGGGGGTCCGTACACTAAGGAGATCGAGAAAGGACGTGATGTGTACTACACAACCTTCTTCTTGTAGACGTTGTTGGGCCTCCAAGTGCAGAGATTTGTAGGACAGTAGCAAATTTCTCTCAAATGGATGAACTAAGTGATGGTGTCCTGGACTAGGGGCTACTCACCACGTCGTCTCCCGACCAGCTGGATCGGGCAGAGGACCCCCATGGCGGTTCACTATTGGGCCAGTTCGGACAGCCCATGCCGCATACAAGGAGGATTCTACAAGACTTGGCGCCCAAGACAAGGACTCTCCTAAAACCCGAGGCCTCCGGTGTCTTATATAAACCGAGGCCAGGCTAGCCAATAGACAATCTCATATTCATTACTACAATCTCGTGGTAGATACATATACTCTGTACTACACCCATATGAATACAATCAAAAGCAGCATGTAGGGTATTATCTCATCAAGAGAGCCCGAAGCTGGGTAAAACCCCATGTCCATGTTACCATCGCTCCCAGACGCCTAGCTTAGGACCCCTACTACGAGAAACGCCGGATATTGAACCGACATTGGTGCTTTCATTGAGAGCCTGCTGGCGGTCGCCACGGGGCGATGGGAATTCGGATTGTCTCCGGCGCGATCTACGCACCGGAGCCGAGCTTTATGGTCGATGTCGGCATCTTTTGTCGCCGGCTCGACTGGCCACCTTGGCTTAACCAAAGACTGTGCCCTACCTCTGATCATCATGTTCGAACGAGGGCCTTCGTCAACATCAACTACGATCTCTATCATGATCATGGAAGAATCATCCATGGAGCTCAGGGGCTCAACGTCAACATTGCCCTCGGGCGGCCGTGCTGTTTTTTCCGAACAGCAAACTTGTATCCGCTGCCACCACCTCCTCGAACATCGCTTTGACGATTCCTTTGGTGGAATTGTGCGGAATTAAGTGTACAACAACCATGCCAAATTTCGCCGAGTTCCGATGGAGGAATCTCTGGCAATCTACGATATACCGGAGCCCTGTCAAATCTGGACGGGAATCTGGACGAGTTTAGGGCGTGGTCTCCAGAGCCGAGCTCGGAGGTCCTTTGGAAGATCCAACCGTTCATCTACTGCGGAATTCCCATATCTAACACCCCACCAAATTTCAGCTCGATCCGACGGTCCAAACTCCGGGAACCTTCCGATGAGTCGACCAATTTTCGGATCTGTTTTCTGCGCGAATACGAATCCGGCCCGAGTTCATGTTTCTTCATGAACGGAATATTGAACAACCCTTTTGAAGGAATTTTTATCTAGGGTATTGTGCGTTGTTTTTAAACACATAGCCATAAAATTTTAAGCCTCCTCCGAGGTAATCTTCACCATCACGCTGGTGTCAAACCAGTCCGACAATATGGCTCCATGGCTGCCGACCTGCGCTAGACATGTCGCTGCTTTGTTGAGCCGAGCTCAACTTCTTCGATCATCATCTCGGCAATCCGAAAAAGAGTTCGGCATAGGGAAGGATAAATCATCACCAACATCGTTGCCCCACGGATTACACGGAGCGGGCACACCGGCATCGCCGCATGGTCACTTCATCAAGCTGGCATTGACCGCGTCACAAGTCACGACCTGCGTCAGCATGGCCGCACTGTTGCTTCTTCAAGCCGATGTCCATCACGCCGACCTGCTTCAACACCTCGGCTGACATGGCAGCTGCAACATCTCCTCACCGACCTGCTCCGTCACCTCGGCTGGACCGGGGACTTGGCTACTTCTTCATTAACATACTCCGGTGACTTCGGCATCACCAGCCGACCAGCTTCGTCACGTTAGCTGGACCGAGGGCTTTGTCTCGGCAAGCCAACCTTTGTCAGCATCGCCATGCCGTCGCTTTATCGCCCATCAGGCAATGGGTGTGCGGATCGAGTCCCAATTTTGGGAGTCACCTTTCTTCGGATTGCTACAACAAATAAACCAGGTGCTATTTATCCTAGTATTTTTTGATTCTTTGGGTTTATTTTTCCCAAGAAATTATTTTTCTGGTTTGTTCCATCATATGTACGCAGGTCTATCAAATTGTGACCGCATTAACGATGGTCACATGGTGGTTCGGTAATGGACTTCGACTACGTCACGTGGTCTCTTCGGCAAGCCGACGCCGTCGTCCCTATCGGCTTAAATCGGCTCGCGTGATCACCTTGTTGGTCGTGTTGCCATACCGACGTTTTCGGTTGCCTCGGGGACTTCGGCATCGTTGAGAGAGCTCTACCTCATCGAGTGTTCGGCAGACAGGCCATATGTCTTTTATTACTCACTTTGCATAAATGATTAATTATGCAACATTTTTTTAAAATTTATTATTATCTCCGGCTCGCACTATTTTCTGTGCACAGATAAAGGATCCGGATCGGGG
The DNA here is from genome assembly GCF_018294505.1 of Triticum aestivum. Taxonomy (NCBI): domain Eukaryota; kingdom Viridiplantae; phylum Streptophyta; class Magnoliopsida; order Poales; family Poaceae; genus Triticum; species Triticum aestivum. The sequence continues at coordinate 558,386,775 of NC_057802.1, forward strand.
AGCGCTGTCACCTCTACGTACCGACATACCACGTCACCTCGGCTGGACCGATGGCTTCGTCATCACTTCATTAACCCACGCCGGGGACTTCGGTGTCACACTGCGGGCCTGCATTGGCCGTGCTATGTCATCACTTCGAAGTGTCGAGCTCTTTGCTCTGCCACCTCGGGACCGGCTTGGGGGCTGGGACCTTATCCCACCGTATGCTCGGGCCGTGCATCGACACCAAGCACATTAACCAGCTAAGTCGCTTTTATGCTCAGAATTTTTCAATTTTAAATTTTGTTCGGTTCGACTAAGCATTATACATTTTTTGGCAAAAATTTGTTTGTGAAAACTTCCTTGTCAAAACTTTGTTTGTGACACACAAATTCAAATACCCCGTTTGCTTGGGGGCTTCCTTTATGAAGCATTTCCTCTTGCATATGATTATACTTGTATGGCTTCGTTCCTTGTTCGTGTATTACACCACAATATGCACCATGTTGACTTAAGTGTTCCGCAAGCTGGGTTGCCTTGCTCCTGTGTTTACCCCTACGTTCCCGATTGTTCGGCTAGGGAGTAAAGGGAGCACCTCCGTGATTGTTACTACCGGGTCATCCGAGTTAGTACCTCAGACTGGGTGAAGCCGAAAGCTAGCGTTCTCATTGTTTTCAATCATGGTCGGCACACAACAGAACTCATGAATACAAAAAATCTATTGCACAAGTCTCATAGTAACAATGAGCAACCGAAGAAAGGTATCGGTGGAGGTACTATTTTCTTTGAAGATGCTTCTTACACTTCGTCAGTAATATAGCATAAGTTCCCTGAGCGCGCTTTGTCTGTTACAGCCTTATGGCCTGATTGCCTGGTTATCGGAAACATCGTCGATATTCTCGACAGGTGGAGTACATAACACTTTTCGGCCCTTGACCGAAGAGGGAGAAGCCGACGGTCGGTTAAGACGCGTTTAAGGTTTGGGTGAACATAGATATGATATAAGTACTTCGGTACATACAATCATTATACATAAAATTCTTTTACCCAAGTCACTTGAGGGCTCTCAAAATTTATATGAGTTGTTTTATAGTAAATGTGTTTTCTTCTTGATCGTTGCAAAGTCTTTTTCTACCGCTCCTTTTTCGACTCGAGTGTATGGTCAATAACCGAGGAGCCTAATTTCATTCTCAAAGTCGCTAGAGTTTAGTTTGCTAAACTGGCCCAACGAGAAGTACTCCGCCTTCGGGATGGGAGGTTGAAGCATAGGCCGACCCGCTTGAAGTCTTGTGATAGGATGTGTCGACGAAGCACCTTTTTTTTCTCTCTAAGACCAATTTTCGATTTGGCACCGAACACTTGATCTAGTTCGGAAGTCCAGTTTTTACTGAAGTTTTTGGTTCTCCAAGCCTATGGCACATTTAAACTATTTGTGTGTTTCCAGCATAAGTCTCATATTGCAACGCCGGATACCTTTAGAGATTCGGCAAAAACATTCTCGGATATTGCTATATATGCATCGGTTTCGAATTGTGTCTTCGGTCAATAGTTGGGTTGCCCGGCCCCTGTTCTTGCCTCCTATGTTCCGCTTTCTTCGGCTAGGTGTGCAAAGGGAGAACCACTGCGATTGTGCTTCCAGCTCGCATGGTTAAGCACCTCAGTGGAGAAAGCCGAAAATTGACTGTCACAATAAGTGAAAAAGGTCAGTGATCCGATGACTATGTTAAATGACGGGCCATTCATAACATTGGCCGAAGTGTTTATGGCTTGACCTCGATTGTTGCCGAACACTAACTGGGGGCTCGTAGCTAGCTTCCCCAATTTAAAGCTCCTATGACTAAGTGAAAGTTATAAAGCCCGCATATCTGATTGCCTCGTTTGCGCTAACACAACCGCCTTCGGGCACCGAGACGTCGGCTAAGGGTTGTTTTGTTATTGCGAAAACACCCTGTGTAGCACCTACAATGGGGCGGAAGCCGACGATGGGCCACTTTCAACTGATAAACGGTCGCAACGGAGTCAAAATAAACATATCATCGGCGTTTGTATATAAGATTTTCGCCAAGCTGGGTTGCCTGGCTCCTATGCTTACCCCTACGTTCCCGATTGTTCGGCTAGGCGGTAAAGGGAGCACCTCTGTGATTGTTACTACAGGGTCATCCGAGTTAGTACCTCAGGCTGGGTGGAGCCGAAAGCTAGCAATCTTAAAGGATCACATTGGTCGGCAACGGCGGAAGTAAAATTTTTGGTTCATTAATACCATAGAGTTCGGGAACTTTCGCCGAACTAAATCCTCAATATTTTCCTCCCACATTGATCGGAGGTGAGTTTTCATGATCATGATAAGCATGACGACCCAAAGAAAGGAACCGATAGCGGGACTATTTTCTTTGGAAGATGTTTCTTACGTTAAAATGTAATATAACATATCTCTCCGTGTACCTTTGTTTATAAAACCGTATGACCGGATTGCCTTGTTTGCCATAAAACTTTGCCCTTATAACGGCTTTATAAAGTAGGACAAACACTCCCCAGCTACTGGGCGAGGAGGTTGAAGCCGATGGTCGGTCAACAAAGTTTTGTACAATGCGGATTTGAGCATTAATGATGAAAAGTACTTGGATACATAGAATCATTACACATAAAAATTGCGATTAAAATCCATTTACTGCAATCCATCTTTTAAACCCCTTGGGGCCTACCTTGGTGAGCTCGGATTTCGACCAGCGCTAAACTCTTTTAAGAGATCTTTATTCTCTTTCTGAGAAGTTTGTGTTAAACACAACAAAATTTTCTGTCAAACGGATATCGATCCTTAATTCGGCCACCCATGCCCACATTAAGGCTCGGGGGCTACTGGGCTTTGCGCTCATTATATACAAATATTAAAGGGGCACATCGATCCCCTAATCTGGTGTTGCCACCCGACCAGTGTCTCGGGGGCTACTGCATTGCCTATTCAATGCAGAAAATTCAAAGTGCTCAGTGTTTGGCATAACCGAACTATGGACAAGCGCGTCTTCGGACGACAATAAGTACCATATGGGACTTATCCGGCATCAAGCTGATATATCACGACGACTTACCCTCTCTCAGGGGCCCGTCCGCCGATCACTATTACCTATAATATATTACACTACGTTTCTATTCCTATGTATGCTGCCGAGCTAGGAGTTGATCCTCAGGCCGATTTCACGACCTACGTCTCAAGGCTACCAGGATCAGCAGTTTTATGTTTTCCTTCAGGTGCATCTCGGAATTTAGGCTGATAGACACCTTGAGGGCTACTGGCAATACATCTCGTCAGCAAATAAATTTATACGCATCGGAAATAAAATCCGCAAACAATCAGCCCATGACCGAGGTGCTGAGCCACCTCGGAAGCAGTTCGGCATATAGCTCGGATGCAAGTGGCTGGCTCCTTAGAAGGCATTTCCGGCATTAAGCTCGGCTAACACTTTTTTGAACCAAGGTGATCTATGACACCTCGGACATAGTCCGGCGTTGGAGCTTGGATACAGTCCGGCGCTGGAGCTCGGATGTAGTTCGGCGTTGGAGCTCGACTATAACAATACTCTTCGGATACAATCCGGCGTTGAAGCTCGGATACATTCCGGCGTTGGAACTCGGAAGCGGTCCAGCGTTGGTGCCCAGCTGCAAAAGATACCTCGAATGCAGTCCGGCGTTGGAGCTCGGATGCAAGAGGACACTGCCGCCCGGGAACAACTTCAAACCCATGGGGTGGCGTAAAAATAACAGGGCATTGATAAACACCGGAAACTTAAAGGGACTCCTCGGATACCTGACGTGTAAACTCTTCGAATGCACTTCGGCGATCCTCAAGATCGAAGATGAAGAACAGTTCGGAAGAATCGAGGAGCGTCCCCAACTTGAAGATCGGTTCAGGGGGCTACTGACGGTGTCCTGGACTAGGGGGTACTCACCACGTCGTCTCCCGACCAGCTGGATCGGGCCGAGGACCCCCATGGCGGTTCACTATTGGGCCAGTTCGGACAGCCCATGCCGCATACAAGGAGGATTCTACAAGACTTGGCGCCCAAGACAAGGACTCTCCTAAAACCCTAGGCCTCCGGTGTCTTATATAAACCGAGGCCAGGCTGGTCAATAGACAATCTCATATTCATTACTACAATCTCGTGGTAGATACATATACTCTGTACTACACCCATATGAATACAATCAAAAGCAGCATGTAGGGTATTATCTAATCAAGAGAGCCCGAAGCTAGGTAAAACCCCGTGTCCATGTTACCATCGCTCCCAGACGCCTAGCTTAGGACCCCTACTATGAGATACACAGGATATTGAACCGACACTAAGGTTTATCAATCCGTGGGAGGCGTAGGATGAAGATGGTCTCTCTCAAACAACCCTGCAACCAAATAACAAAGAGTCTCTTGTGTCCCCAACACACCGAATATAATGGTAAATTGTATAGGTGCACTAGTTCGGCGAAGAGATGGTGATACAAATGCAATATGGATGGTAGATATAGGTTTTTGTAATATGAAAAATATAAAAACAGCAAGGTAACTAATGATAAAAGTGAGTGTAAACGGTATTGCAATGCTAGGAAACAAGGCCTAAGGTTCATACTTTCACTAGTGCAAGTTCTCTCAACAATAATAACATAATTGGATCATATAACTATCCCTCAACATGCAACAAAGAGTCACTCCAAAGTCACTAATAGCGGAGAACAAATGAAGAGATTATTGTAGGGTAAGAAACCACCTCAAAGTTATTCTTTCGGATTGATCTATTCAAGAGTTCATATTAGAATAACACCTTAAGACACATATCAACCAAAACCCTAATGTCACCTAGATACTCCAATGTCACCTCAAGTATCCGTGGGTATGATTATACGATTTGCATCACACAATCTCAGATTCATCTATTCAACCAACACAAAGTACTTCAAAGAGTGCCCCAATGTTTCTACCGGAGTAAAGACGAAAACGTGTGCCAACCCCTATGCTTCACAAGGTCACTGAACCCGCAAGTTGATCACCGAAACATACATCAAGTAGATCACGTGAATATCCCATTGTCACCACAGATAAGCACATGCAAGACATACATCAAGTGTTCTCAAATCCTTAAAGACTCAATCCGATAAGATAACTTCAAAGGGAAAAATCAATCAATTACAAGAGAGTAGAGGGGGAGAAACATCATAAGATCCAACTGTAATAGCAAAGCTTGCGATACATTAAGATCGTGCCGAATCAAGAACACGAGAGAGAGAGAGAGATCAAACACATAGCTACTGGTACATACCCTCAGCCCCGAGGGTGAACTACTCCCTCCTCGTCATGGAGATCGCCGGGATGATGAAGATGGACACTGGTGAGGGATCCCCCCTCTCCGGCAGGGTGCCGGAACAGGGTCCCGATTGGTTTTTGGTGGCTACAGAGGCTTGCGGCGGCGGAACTCCCGATCTATTATGCTCTCCGATGTTTTTAGTGTATATGGATATATATAGGCAAAAGAAGTCGGTAAGGGGAGCCACGAGGGGCCGACGAGGGTGGGGGGCGCGCCAAGGGGGGGCAGGCGCGCCTCTCTGCCTCGTGGCCACCTCGAAGCTTCCTTGACTTCCACTCCAAGTCTCCTGGATCACGTTCGTTCCAAAAATCACGCTCCCGAAGGTTTCATTCCATTTGGACTCCGTTTGATATTCCTTTTCTGCGAAACACCGAAACAAGGGAAAAACAGAAAGTGGCACTGGGCTCTGGGTTAATAGGTTAGTCCCAAAAATAATATAAAAATGCATAGTAAAGCCCATTAAACATCCAAGATGGATAATATAATAGCATGAATACTTCATAAATTATAGATACGTTGGGCACGTATCTGGACGCAATATGTCACAGATTGGAGGAGATGGATGGGCCCGTTTCCTTGCCCGCATGCGTCTTACTGGTGGTGAGTTGATCAGCTTCTCCTTCAGAGCAGAAAGACCCAAGCTGGCTGTCATTTATCTCAACCTGGTGGAAGATGATGAAGATGACGAAGATGATGAAGATAATGAGGACCCACTCGATGAAGATGATGAGAACCCACTTCATGAAGCCATCGTAGCTCAAAGAATGAGGCTCAGCGAGGAGGAGGTGTGCAACCTATGGGACATAATTCCGCCACGTGATGACTTGGTCGGGGTGCCATTCGTGACCCGCCTGACAAGTACCATGGTCGATCGGCATGAAATGGTATGTTATACGTACTGACTGTAGTAATTTGATGATATATATATATATATATGCTTTATTGTTATACTTACAAATGCAAATTATCCGATGATATGCTTAGTGAATCCGATGATATGCTTAGTGTAGAGTCCAATGATATGCTTTGTGGAATCTAGTCGATGATATGCTTTAGTGTAGAGTCTGATCACATGCTTATTAGTGTAGAATCCAAGGAACTATTAATAGTGTAGATAATCCAGATATACTTATTAGTAGAATTCATGATTAGTTAGTACAAATGCGTAGTACTGTGTCTTTTGATAGTCTAGAAATCTAGACTTAATAGAAATATATTTGCAAGAGTATGTGCGAGGCTATTTATTAATTGATATGTTTTTCTTATTCAGAAATTGCCAAAGAACTTATCTGTGAGTTGTGGTATCGAGCCTGATGAAGAAGGCTCAGCTGGACTACGCCTTACCGCAAGGGGTTTCGTCACCACCTGTACTTACCACATGGACACAGACGGTCGCACACACTTAAACTCGGTTGGGTGGAAGAGATTCCTCGTTGGCAAGAATCTTCGTGTTGGACAGGCCATCCTAATTACTATCAGGAACACCCACTGTCAGCGTCAAAACCGGCGGATCTCGCGTAGGGGGTCCCGAACTGTGCGTCTAAGGCGGATGGTAACAGGAGACGGGGGCAATGTTTACCCAGGTTCGGGCCCTCTTGATGGAGGTAATACCCTACTTCCTGCTTGATTGATCTTGATGATATGAGTATTACAAGAGTTGATCTACCACGAGATCGTAGAGGCTAAACCCTAGAAGCTAGCCTATGATTATGATTGTTGTTGTCCTACGGACTAAACCCTCCAGTTTATATAGACACTGGAGGGGGCTAGGGTTACACAGATTCGGTTACAAGGGAGGAGATCTACATATCCGAATTGCCAAGCTTGCCTTCCACGCAAAGGAGAGTCCCACCCGGACACGGGACGAAGTCTTCAATCTTGTATCTTCATAGCCCAACAGTCCGGCCGAAGTATATAGTCCGGCTGTCCGAGGACCCCCTAATCCAGGACTCCCTCAGTAGCCCCTGAGCCAGGCTTCAATGGACGAGTCCGGTGCGCAGATTGTCTTCGGCATTGCAATGCGGGTTCCTCCTCCAAATACTCCATAGAAGATTTTGAACACAAGGATCGTGTCCGGCTCTGCAAAACAAATTCCACATACCACCGTAGAGAGTAGAATATTCCACAAACCTAATCTACTGATAACTTTTATAGCGTGACATCACGCCACGACCCGGTCATTATTCGAACCGTTTTTCTCAACCAGCTACTGCACATATTGCGAGGCGGTTTTCTTGGCACGTCTTGTCGAAGCAGAGATCGTGTCATCTTATCACGGGATTCTCATCAATACGGGTGTGGGTAACCCAACCGCACTTGGGGAATAAGCGAGTTTACCAGGCAAGTGGGGAGGTGCACAGTTTGTACCGCCCTTATAAACGGACAAGGACTCCTCTTTTTCACCCACAGCTTCTTCTTCCCTGCCCATCCATTCTCGCGCACTCGAGCTCCAGCGCCCAAGTTCGCATTTTCTCCGCAAAACCACTCCAAACATGTCCGGAGCGGGAGGCAAGTGGATGGTCTCCTCCATAACGGAGGGGGACATTACGAAGCTCCGGGAAGCCGGATAGCTAGCCACGGACATCACGCACTGGCTCCCAGACGCGGGGCAGATCGTCCCTACTCCAGAACCCCATGGGAGGGTTGTATTCCTTACCCACTTCATCCGCGGGCTGGGATTTCCCCTTCACCCGTTTGTCCGCGGGCTCATGTTTTACTATGGGCCGGACTTCCATGATCTGGCCCCCAATTTCATCCTCAACATCTTGGTGTTTATCGTCGTGTGCGAGGCCTTCCTTCGCATCCAGCCCCACTTCGGCCTTTGGCTGAAGACCTTCAACGTGAAACCAAAGGTGGTGGTCGGTCAGCAGGCAGAGTGTGGAGGCGCCATGGTGGGCAAGATGCCCAACGTCACCTGGCTCGAAGGCTCCTATGTGGAGACTTTGAAGGGGTGGCAATTGGGGTGGTTCTACATCACCAGCCGCGCGACACCAACTAGGTGGCGGCCCCCGAATTTTGATCCGGCATCCCCATGCGGCTCACCTCCTGGAAAGAGAAGGGCATGTCCTGGGGTTCATCGGTGGAGCTCACCGGGCGACCAAAATGTGTCAAGAATATGATAAGCAAGAAAATGAAGCTTGTCAACGTGGTCCAGGTCATGCTCTTTCGCTGAATCCTCCCGTGTCAAAGACGGGCATTCAATATGTGGGAGTTTGACCCAGCCGAGCACCAAACGCTACGAGAGCTTTTCGGCACGACGCACAAAGACGTCTGGAAGGTGTTGTTCAAGGGCGCCGAGGTAGCTCCTCCCTTTACTGAGGATCGCGGACTCAGCGCAAAGCGCCCTGCCAACCCGGTAAGTGTTTTATATCTCACAAAATGTTCCTTTTGCTCAGCATAACCGTGTGAGGGGTCTGAGCCTCCATGCCATTTTAACAGGACTGGGTAGCGACAGCGGAGCAGATCGATTGTAGATCTAGCCGATGCTCTCTTAACAGAGATGCTGGTTCCAGCGCCTTATGAGGCGCCGGAGAAGAAGGCCAAGAAGAAGGCCGCGGGGACACAGAAAGGTCTCCGGCGCAAGGTTGTGTCGGACTCATCGTCCGACGACACCGAAGCACCCTCCTCCCATGAAAACAAGGAGGAGGAAGAGGAAAATTCTCCCCCCCAGCCGGGGAAGACAAGAAAAGGAAGGCCGCCCCATCTGGGGAGGCCGACGGGTCCAAGAAGGGAAGGACCCTCCTTCCGGACTGCTCCACAGCAGCCGCTTTCAGCGACAAGGAGTGGCTACCCAGGGACAAGCCCCTGGCGAAGTCGTAAGTATCCGGACACCATAATAGTTCTGGTATATTTCGTCTTATTGCCTCTTATCATGCCGAACATGATCATGCAGTCCATCCAAAGCCCATATCGACGTATCCTCTTCGGATGAGTCTTTGGGCCAGTCGGAGATGAACAGCGATTCACTCCGGACCGCCTCCTCCCCTCGCCCTACAGACGACGTCACGGTGTTGTCTCAAAGGGCACCGAACCAAGGGGAGGTAGTTCTGGAGGCGCCCCAAGGCGACGTTCTAGACGCTGGGCGCAGGAGGGGCAAGACTCCCATGGGCAATAATGCCGGGGGCAGCAAGTCTAGCCCCCAGCTGAATACTGCGCCGGAACCTCCAGTGGTTCTGGATTCAGTCGGGCGACCCCTCGCAAGGGGGGCAAGCCGTCTGTGCTGACAGCCTCTGTCCATCCAGAGGCATCGGAAAATTTGCTGGAAGCGCTTCACAGCGCTTCCATTGACGAAGAGCACCGCACTATCATGAGTGCGGTGGTCAAGAAGGTTCAGTCCGCCAAAAGCGGACTGACTGAAGCCTGTGCCAGCCTCCTAACAGGCTTTGAGATAAGTAATCAAATTATAAGAAAATGTCAGAGCATAGACAGTAGCCCCTGATGCTCTGTTTGGCGTTCGCAAGGAAAAGCCGAACAGCGGATCAAATAATAATCACAGGAGTCTAATCAGAATATGTCTATCTGAATAAGCAGGCTTCGCTACTGGCTGCTGCCGCTCGTACTGCGGAGGTCTCCGCACTGAAGTGGGACCTTGAGCGTTCCAAGGAAGAGCTCGGCCTTACCAAGAGGCAGCTCGAAGAGAACAAAGGTAAGTGATACCCCGTCTGTATATTGATAAAGAAAAAAGAATGTGGTTGTCAAATCATATGATCGTCATGAATTTTGCTAGGAGTCACGACCGAAGTGGCGGCCCTGAAGAAGGCGCTGGCCGAGGCCGAAGACAAAGCGGCCAAGGAGCGAGCCGAGCGTGAGAAGCAAGAGGCCCGGGTCGGCGAGGTTCAGCAAGAGCTCCAGGATTTCGTCAAGAAATACGAGTCCTTGGAGCGTGACTCTAAGACGCAAGGGCCCGAGCTTGCGAAGGCCCTCGAGAACGCACAAAATGCCAAGGCCGAAGCCCAAAAGGCCCTCCAGGAGATTCAGGAGGTCAAGAAGATAGCGGCGGGTAAGGCATTCATTTTGCAAAGCAAGCATGTAAAGGAAACTTTCCTTTTACTTAACCGAGTTCGGAGCTCTCCAGGAGCATTCGCAGATCTACGCAGCAGTGTGTCGGATGCCGCGGAGTTCTACCGGGCCGAGGAAGGGAGCTCGACGGAGAAGTTGTTCTGGTCTCAGTATACTGGGACCAAACACCCGATGCCCTTGAGCGACCAGTTGAAGCATCTAGTCGAGCTTCACAAGGCGGCCGAACAGGCCATGAGGGGTCTCATAGTTCGGATGTGGCCTGGCGAGCCCCTGCCTGGCAGCTACTTCGGTCTTGTAAGGCGGCTTGTGAATGCCTGTCCACGGTTTGAAGTCATAAAGCGGCCCATCTGCATTGATGGTGCGCGCAGGGCTTTGCCCGGGTGAAAGTGCACTGGGCAAAGATGGACGCCGAGAAGCTGGTGAAAGAGGGGCCGCCGGAGGGCAAGGAGCATCGCCACCCCGAAAAGTATTATGACAGTGTCCTGAAGGGTGCTTTCCTTGTGGCAGAGGAATGTGCTAGGGATGTAATATTTGAATGAATGTACTCATGTGATCCTGTAATATGAAACGAGTTCATGTGCACTACGTAACGCTTGTTAATTTAAAATATTACCTTCTGTGCGGCCGTTTATAAAATCTGAGAGTTGGACAGTTGTCGGCTTCTGCCGCCATGTAACTAGTACTAAGGTGTTCGGGATAAACCTGATCACTCTTTATCCCAGTTTTGGGTCCTTCGAAGGAGGTGTTCAGCACAACAAACCAGGCAATCGGACTATAAAGCTTTATCAGTCTCACTTAGCCATTGAAGTCTACAATTTTAAATTTTGGCGAAGCCCCTAGTATTCGGAAGGCCGAACTTGGGGCGCTATGTACGCCTAAATCGGACAAGGCCGACTCCTCGCCCGAAGCGGAAAAAATCTTTAAGGATTTGAGACCTCTCATATTGCGACCAGCTGTCGCCGCATCATGACGGTCCGTTTTCGGCTTTCTCTACTGAGGTGCTCGTCCGGAAGAACCGGGACACAATCGCAGTAGTTCTCCCAGTGCTACCTTAGCCGATATAGCGGAATGTAAGGTACCAAAACATGGGAGCCGGGCAAACCAAACTATTGACCCAAGACATGATTCGGAGCTGATGCATATAATGCTATAAGTTCAGGGTGCCGCACTGTCGAAAGTGTTCGGGCTTTTCATGCAGTGAAGCCCCTGGCGCACTGGACGTACCGGAATGTACAGGTGCAATTTGTCGTAAATAAGAAGACAAGAAAAATAAAGGAAATGCAATAATAAGCTAACGCTATACATTTATTTAAATGATACGTCGAAGCGTATGTATACAAGTAGTGCAATAAGCAAAAAATAGGACTATTTGACATGTCCTATCCAAGGGCAAGCTGCGTATGGGTATGTAAAACAGGTATATCGATCGTTATCAGAGACCACCTGGGGATTTCCTTGTACGACAGAGCTTCTTGCTTCCTTGGTATTTCCTTCCCGTAATGGGTCCGATAATCAGGCTATCGGAAAGGGCTTCCAGAGAATAGGGTCCTGAAAGGAAGAAAATGGTAAAGATATTCGGGTCCTGAGGCGGTTGAGCCGCATTGTGGACCGTGCCATAGTCGTGCCTCCTCCTATGCCCAAGGTATCTTGAGTGCGTAATTATGTACGCGCGGCACAAATTTCGCCGCTTGACTGGGACTAGGACGGAGGCCGAATTGCTAGGCGAGCTTTGAACGTGCCTGGCGATCCTGTTGCAGGGTACTCCGGATTCGCTTGAAGGTGTCCGGGGGCTTCTTCGCCGAATTGGCGGTTGTCCTCAGAAGGCTACTTTGTACTTCCGCTGCGAGGTCCGCAGTGTGCTCCTCTATGCGGAGCGAGCGTTCTGTGTTTCCATTAACTGTTATAACCCCGCGAGGTCCTGGAATTTTGTGCTTGAGGTATGCATAATGCGGTAACGCATTGAATCTAGCAAATGCGATTCGTCCGAGTAGTGCGTGATAGCCACTGCGGAAGGGGACGATATCGAAGATTAATTCCTCGCTTCGGACATTGTCCGGAGATCCGAAGACCACTTCCAGTGTGATTGAGCCCGTGCAACAGGCCCCTACACCTGGTATGACACCTTTGAAGGTGGTTTTTGTGGGTTTGATCCTCGAGGGGTCTATACCCATTTTGCGTACTATATCCTAATAGAGCAGGTTCAGGCTGCTGCCACTGTCCATAAGGACTCGAGTGAGGTGAAATCCATCAATGACGGGATCAAGGACCAATGCGGCAGAACCGCCATGACGGATACTAGTAGGGTGGTCCCTGCGATGGAAAGTGATCGGACACGAAGACCATGGATTGAACTTTGGGGCGACTGGCTCCATCGCATAGACGTCCCTTAGTGCACGCTTCCGTTCCCGCTTGGGAATATGGGTTGCGTATATCATGTTCACCATTTTCACTTGGGGAGGAAATTTCTTCTGTCCTCCTGTGTTCGGTGGCCGGGGCTCCTCGTCGTCGTCGTTATGCAGCCCCTTTTCCTTGTTTTCGGCATTCAACTTGCCGGCATGTTTGAACACCCAGCATTCTCTGTTGGTGTTGTTGGCTGGCTTATCAGGGGTGCCGTGAATTTGACACGAGCGATCGAGTATGCAGTCCAAACTGGACGGGCCCGGATTGCTTCTTTTGAACGGCTTTTTCCGCTGACTGGATTTAGAGCCACTGAATCCGGCATTGACTGCCGTGTCTTCGGCGTTGTCGCCGTTGTTGCGGCGCTTGTGTCTGTTGAGACATGGTCTGCCGTTGCTATCCTTGGCATCTGAATTGCCAGGCTTTCTTGATGTGTTGTTGCCGCGAGCCAGCCAGCTATCCTCGCCCGCGCAAAAGCGGGTCATAAGTGTCGTGAGAGCTGCCATGGACTTCGGCTTCTGTTGGCCGAGGTGTCGGGCGAGCCACTCGTCACGGATGTTATGCTTAAATGCCGCTAAGGCTTCGGCATCCGGACAGTTGACAATTTGGTTCTTTTTAGTTAGGAACCGGGTCCAGAATTTCCTGGCCGATTACCTTGGCTATTGGGTTATGTGACTCAAGTCATCAGCATCGGTGGTCGCACATAAGTGCCCCAGAAGTTGTCAAGGAATGCGTCTTCCAAATTCTCCCAACTGCCAATGGAGTTTCCTGGCAAGCTGTTCAGCCAATGCCGAGCCGGTCCTTTGAGTTTTAGTGGGAGGTACTTGATGGCATGTAGATCATCACCGCGGGCCATGTGGATGTGGAGGAGGAAATCTTCAATCCATAGCGCGGGGTCTGTTGTACCATCATATGATTCAATGTTCACGGGTTTAAATCCTTCTGGGAATTCGTGATCCATCACTTCATCAGTGAAGCATAGGGGGTGTGCGGCGCCTCTGTGCCGGGCTATGTCATGACGCAGCTCATACGAGTCTTGCCTGCTGTGTTCGGCCCGGCCGGGTTTGCTTTTAGTATATCCGGCGTGACGATCGTCGTCACGCGTTGGGGCGCGCCCCCGTGATCCGTAGATCGATCTTGTATGTCCTACTTTGTTTTCCAATATGTCTCACAGGTCCTGCGTGTTGCCCCGACCCTTGGTGTTTTTGTTTGACTGGCGACGGGGTGCGGGCTGGACTTCGGGCTGATATGCCGCTCTGTCTCTCGGCCACGAGGTGGCCGATCATCCGCATCATACGCTGGTAGTGTAGGTTTTAATGCTTCCTTATCGAGTTGGGGTAGCAACTTGCACTTTGGGTAACTCTTGGTTGGGTGCTCGAGTTCGTATTCCTCGGCCGCCAGGACCTCAGTCCATCTATCCGCTAGCAGATCTTGGTCAGCTCGAAGCTGTTGTTGCTTTTTCTTCAGACGTTTTGCTGTGGCAATAAGCCGGTGCTTGAAGCACTCCTGCTCGACGGGATCCTCAGGCACGATAAATTCTTCATCGCCGAGGCTCACCTCGTCTTCGGAGAGAGGCATGTAATTATCATCCTCTGACTCTTCGTCTGCTACCTGTTCCTTAGGGCTAGCTTGCCCATCCTCCTGCTCGAAGCCTGGCTGGAGGGGATTGTCTCTGTCTTCGGCATTATCTGCAACGTTATTATGTCTTGTGCCGGTATCGCTGCTTTTGCTATGGCGGGACTTATAGCGGCGCCGCTGACGCGGGTGCTATGATTGCTTCTCGGAGGGATTATCCTCCGTTGCCTTATCGCCATCGCCTTCTTTGGGGGTGTCCACCATGTATATATCATATGATGAGGTGGCAGTCCAACGCCCTGTGGGAGGTGGTTCCTGTTCGTCTCCTGCATCGTCGTCCATACCGTCGATGTCTTCGGAGCCGAAATCGAGCATGTCAGTTAAGTCGTCGACAGTGCCTATTAAGTGGGTGGTGTGTGGGGAACGAATTTCTTCGTCGTCCGCATCCCACTCCGGCCGGACATAGTTCGGCCAAGAGTCCCCTGACAAGGAGAGAGACCTTAATGAATTTAGCACGTCGCCCAGGGACAAGTGCTAAAAGATATCTGCGGAGGAAAACTCCATGATTGGTGCCCAATCAGATTCGATAGGCATGGACGCGGGCGGGTCGGAGCCCGTAACCGGGGACGAATCCAAGTGTCCGGTAACACAGGTCTCATAGGAGGTGAAGTTAGTATTCGGCTCTATCGCCGCTGAGTGTACGACCTCCGTGCCGGGGTCCATCGACCCATCCTCGGACGGCGTGATCTGCTCCGGACTGAGGGCCGGAGTGGCCACAGGTGTGATCTCCCGAACACCGTCCGATGGCAGAGCTAAGTCATGCTCATTGTGACTGTGCGGCGCACCTGACATGGGCTCGAATCCGTCGAAGATCAAGTCTCCGCGGATGTCGGCAGTGTAGTTCAAACTTCCAAACCTGACCTGATGGCCAAGTGAGTTGGCCAGGAGTACGAAGCCGCCGAATACGAAGATTTGTCTGGGGAGGAAAACCTCACCCTGGATCACATCGTTGCCGATGATCAAAGGGGCCATACAGCCTTGATGATGACGGCACAGCGGAACTCTCATTGAAAGCACCAATGTCAGCGTCAAAACCGGTGGTTCTCGGGTAGGGGGTCCCGAACTGTGCGTCTAAGGCGGATGGTAACAGGAGACGGGGGACACAATGTTTACCCAGGTTCGGGCCCTCTCGATGGAGGTAATACCCTACTTCCTGCTTGATTGATCTTGATGATACGAGTATTACAAGGGTTGATCTACCACGAGATCGTAGAGGCTAAACCCTAGAAGCTAGCCTATGATTATGATTGTTCTTGTCATACGGACTAAACCCTCCGGTTTATATAGACACCGGAGGGGGCTAGGGTTACACAGAGTCGGTTACAAGGGAGGAGATCTACATATCCGAATTGCCAATCTTGCCTTCCATGCAAAGGAGAGTCCCACCCGGACACGGGACGAAGTATTCAATCTTGTATCTTCATAGTCCAACAGTTCGGCCGAAGTATATAGTCCGGCTGTCCGAGGACCCCCTAATCCAGGACTCCCTCACCCACCGCGCAGGCTTGGGGATGATGATCGTCGTCGATATCATCTAGAACTACATATGTGTGTGTGGCTATATCATCTAGAACTACATATGATGATCGTCGTCGATATCATGTAGAACTACATATGATGATCGTCGTCGATATCATCTAGAACTACATATGATGATCGTCGTCGATATCACCTTGTACTGCTTGAGGATGCATGTTGAGTATATACGAAATTGTTATCTAGTACACCCTCCGTTCCAAATTACTCGTCGTGGTTTTAGTTCAAATTTGAACTGAAACCACGACGAGTCATTTGGAACCGAGGGAGTACTACCTAGTACCTATAATGCTTTATGAAATTGATATCTAGTAGTACCTAGTATCTGGAAATTGCAGTTTATTGAAACTGAAACGGGGTAGGAAGCCGGGGGGAAATGATGAAAGATATAGCAGTAGTGCGGGGCCAGGAAATCGCTACAGCTAATTAATAGTAGCGCGTTCCTGAAACGCGCCGCTGATACAGTCCATAGTAGTAGCGCGGGTATAGACCACGCTACTACTAACAGTTAGCTGTAGCGCCTTATTGGTAGCGCGGCTGCCCGCGCTGGTGATAGCCTCAAAACCCGCGCTACTACCAGGGTTTCCCTAGTAGTGCATGTAGGCCCAATACTTCCCCGGGGGGTTCCGGTAACCCATTGGTTCTCCGAAATATACCCGAACCATTCCGAAACCATTCCGGTGTCCGAATATCATCATCCAATATATCAATCTTTACCTCTCGACCATTTCGATACTCCTTGTCATGTCCGTGATCTCATCTGGGACTCCAAACAATCTTCGGTCACCAAAACACATAACTCATAATACAAATCTTCATCGAACGTTAAGCGTGCGGACCCTATGGGTTCGAGAACTATGTAAACATGACCGAGACACATCTCCCATCAATAACCAATAGCGGAACCTGGATGCTCATATTGGTTCCTACATATTCTACAAAGATCTTTACCGGTCAAACCACAATAACAACATACGTTATTCCCTTTATCATCGGTATGTTACTTGCCAGAGATTCGGTCGTTGGTATCCTCATACCTAGTTCAATCTCGTTACCGGCAAGTCTCTTTACTCATTCCGTAAGGCATCATCCCTCAACTAACTCATTAGTCACATTTCTTAAAAGGCTTATCGTGATGTGCATTACCGAGAGGGCCCAGAGATACCTCCCCGATACTCGGAGTGACAAATCCTAATATCGATCTATGCCAACCCAACAAACACCTTCGGAGACACCTGTAGAGCATCTTTATAATCACCCAGTTATGCTGTGATGTTTGATAGCACACAAGGTATTCCTCCGGTATCCGGGAGTTGCATAATCTCGTAGTCAAAGGAATATGTATATGACATGAAGAAAGCTATAGCAATAAAATTGAACGATCATTATGCTAAGCTAACGGATGGGTCATGTCCATCAAATCATTCTCCTAATGATGTGATCCCATTCATCAAATGACAACACATGTCTATGGTTAGGAAACTTAACCATCTTTAATTAACGAACTAGTCTAGTAAAGGCTTACTAGGGACACGGTGTTTTGTATATGTATCCACACATGTATCAAGTTTCCGGTTAATACAATTCTAGCATGAATAATAAACATTTATCATGACATAAGGAAATATAAAATAACAACTTTATTAATTCCTATAGGGCATATGTCCTTCAGTCTCCCACTTGCACTAGAGTCAATAATATAGTTCACATCGCCATGTGATTTAACACCAATAGTTCACATCACCATGTGATTAATACCCATAGTTCACATCGCCATGTGAACAACACCCAAAGGGTTTACTAGAGTCAATAATCTAGTTCACATCGCCACATGATTAACACCAAAATATTACTAAGATGTGGTCATGTTTTGCTTGTGAGAGAGGTATAGTCAACGGGTCTGCCACATTCAGATCCGTATGTATTCTGCAAATTTCTATGTCTACAATGCTCTGCCTGGAGATACTCTAGCTAAATGCTCCTACTTTCAATATGTATCCAGATCGAGACTTAGAGTCATCCAGATTGGTGTCAAATCTTGCATCGGCATATCTCTTTACGACAAACTCATTTATCACCTCCATAACCGAGAAATATTTCCTTTAGTCCTCTAAGGATAATTTTGGCCGTTGTACAGTGATCTACTCCGAGATCACTATTGTACTCCCTTGCCAAATTCATGCTAAGGTATACAATAGGTCTGGTATACAGCATGGCATACTTTATAGAACCTATGGCTGAGGCATAGGGAATGACTTTCATTCTCTCTCTATCTTCTGCCGTGGTCGGGCTTTGAGTTTTACTCTACTTCACACCTTGTAACACAGGCAAGAACCCTTTCTTTGACCGATCCATTTTGAACTCCTTAAAAATCTTGTCAAGGTATGTGCTTTGTGAAAGTCCTATCATGCGTCTTGATCTATCCCTATAGATCTTGATGTCCAATATATAAGTAGCTTCACCGAGGTCTTTCATTGAAAAATTCTTATTCAAGTATCCTTTTATGCTATCCAGAAATTCTATATCATTTCCAATCAACAATATGTCATCCACATATAATATTAGAAATGCTACAGAGCTCCTACTCACTTTCATGTAAATACAGGCTTCACCATAAGTCTGTATAAAACCATAGGCTTTGATCACCTTGTCAAAGCGTATATTCCAACTCCGAGATGCTTGCACCAGTCCATAGATGGATCGCTGGAGTTTGCATACTTTGTTGGCACCTTTAGGATCGACAAAACCTTCTGGTTGCATCACATACAAGAAATCCATTAAGGAATGCAGTTTTGACATCCATTTGCTAGATTTCCTAAAATGCGGCAATTGCTAACATGATTCGGATAGACTTTAAGCATCGCTACGAGTGAGAAAATCTCATCGTAGTCAACACCTTGAACTTCTCGAAAACCTTTTGCGACAAGTCGAGCTTTGTAGATAGTAACACTATCATCCACGTCCATTTTCCTCTTGAAGATCCATTTATTCTCAATGGCTTGCCGATCATCAGGCAAGTCCACCAAAGTCCACACTTCATTCTCATACATGGATCCTATCTCAGATTTCATGGCCTCAAGCCATTTATCGGAATCTGGGGTCATCATCGCTTCCTCATAGTTCGTAGGTTCGTCATGGTCTAGTAACATGACTTCTAGAATAGGATTACCATACCACTCTGGTGCGGAACGTGCTCTGGTTGACCTACAAGGTTCGGTGGTAACTTGATCCGAAGTTTCATGATCATTATCATTAGCTTCCTCACTAGTTGGTGTAGGCATCACGGGAACGGTTTTATGTGATGAGTTTAACGCCTACGAGGCGGCTATATCTCCCACGTGTCGAGGCATGACTTAGAGGCATAACCGCATTGTAGTTTTGTCGCAAGAAGGGTCATCTTCACACAATCCCATGTAATGAACAAGAATGGGATAACGAGAGTTGGCTTACAATTGCCACTTCACACAATACATAAATATAATTCATACATCATCCAAAATGCACACATAGACCGACTACGGTCAAGATCCAAATGAAAATAAGATAACCCCAAATGCTAGATCCCCGATCATCCCAACTGGGCTCCACTACCGATCATCAGGAAAAGACACATAGTAACGACCACGTTCCTCATTGAACTCCCACTTGAGGTCGATCCCATCATCTGCACTGGCATCGTCGGCAACTGCAACTATGTTGGTAGAATCTGTGAGTCACGAGGACTCAGCAATCTCACACCCGCGAGATTAAGAATATATAAGCTTATAGGAAAGGATGGTGAAATTGGGTGGAGCTGCAGCAAGCAGTTAGCATATATGGTGGCTAACATACGCAAAAGAGAGCGAGAAGAGAAGCAACGGAACGGTCGTCATCTAAATATGACCAAGAAGTGATCCTGAACTCCTACTTACGTCATACATAACTCAAACCGTGTTCACTTCCCGGACTCCGCCGAGAAGAGACCATCACGGCTACACACGCAGTTGATGTATTTTAAATGGGTCAAGTGACAAGTTCTCTACAACCGGACATTAACAAATTCCCATCTGCCTCATAACCGCGGGCACGGCTTTCGAAAGATAATACCCTACAGGGGTGTCCCAACTTAGCCCATCATAAGCTCTCACGGTCAACGAAGGATAAACCTTCTCCCGGAAAGACCCGATCAGTCTCGGAATCCCGGTTTACAAGACATTTCGACAATGGTAAAACAAGACCAGCAAAGCCACCCGAATGTGCCGAAAAATCCCGATAGGAGCAGCACATATCTCGTTCTCAGGGCACACCGGATGAACACTACGTACAACTAAAACCAATCCTCGAGTTTCCCCAAGGTGGCGCTGCAAGTGGCTCTAGTTTGGACCAGCACTCAGAGGAACACTGGCCCGGGGGTTTTAAATAAAGATGACCCTCGGGCTCGCGAAAACCCGGGGGAAAAGGCTTAGGTGGCAAATGGTAAAACCAAGGTTGGGCCTTGCTGGAGGTGTTTTATTCAAGGCGAACTGTCAAGGGGGTCCCATAAATCACCCAACCGCGTAAGGAACACAAACTCAAGGAACATAATACCGGTATGACAGAAACTAGGGCGGCAAGAGTGGAACAAAACACCAGGCATAAGGCCGAGCCTTCCACCCTTTACCAAATATATAGATGCATTAATTAAATAAGAGATATTGTGATATCCCAACAATATCCATGTTCCAACATGGAACCAAACTTCAACTTCAACTGCAACTAGCAACGCTATAAGAAGGGCTGAGCAAAAGCGGTAACTTAGCCAAACAACGGTTTGCTTGGAAAGGATGGTTAGAGGCTGACATGGCAATATGGGAGGCATGATATAGCAAGTGGTAGGTAGCACAGCATGGCAATAGAACGAACAACTAGCAAAGCAAAGATAGAAGTGATTTCGAGGGTATGGTCATCTTGCCTGCAAGGTTCTCAGAGTTGTCGAAAGCTAGATCCTTGTAAGCGTACTCAACAGGCTCCTCGTTCACGAACTCGTCTCCCGGCTCTACCCAAAACAAGAACACAAGCAACGGAACCACAATCAATCACGAGAAATGCACAAGCACCATGATGCAAAACATGTATGATATGCGATGCATATGCGTGCTCCGGAAGACAAAAGATGAACAAGGCAGTAACTTGGCAAAGCAAGCATGCAACTGGAAAGATGAGATGATTTCGGTCGAGATCGATATAAAGATCACCGGAAACGGATGCACGGTTTGCAAATGGCAAGCAAAACAAGAATGACACGAATCTGCGATTAACAGCATGATAGCACTTAGAATGCAACAAGTAACAACGCTACAGCACCCCAACATAGCAACAAAGCATATCACAGTAATCTACAGGAGATGCTTGTCAAAAGATGAACACTGAGCTACGGCTAGATCACAACATAAGAGGTTCAAACAAGCATGGCCAAAGTGCAAAAGATAACAGGGTCACAGACTTGGTGAAATTACTGGACATGGCTGAAACAGCATCAGGTAGCAATGTTCAGAGCACGAAATCAACATGCTACAGGAACTTTGGCAAAACAAGGCATGAAAGTATTCTACTAGATGCATATGACAAAAGTCCGTTACTGACCATAAGCCAAAAAGGAACAGAAGATATGATGGAAACCATGTAAATATAGCAAGTTTCGTTAACAGGTTTCAGACTTGGCAGAAAACAGAGCATGACAGAAACAATAATATGAAGGCATCTTTGTGAGCTTGATGCACTCACCACAAAGCAAAGCATGACAAAACAAGCATACCTGCAGCAATATGGCATGTTTATGAAGCTACCCATGGCAAAAGCAAGTACATAGCATGAATGAATCAACTACAACAAGCTTGGCAAAATTGAAAAAAACGTAAACAATCTGCCAGAAATATTTTATTGCAAAAGTAGAGCAAGATTGAGTCATGCTATGGCACTCCATAATTGCAACCAAGGGTAGGAATGGATCAATTACAACAATATCTACAAAACATCCTTACTGAATATCTCCAAAATATGCATGGATCTCTCTGTAGCATCAAGTTTACATGGCAACAAAATAACAGCAGACAAAGACAGGGAAAATACGAAGTCTCTGAAATCAGAAACATTACGGAGCCTAGTTTGCATGCTTGTTCTAGTCACCACAGAGATCACAAAAATACATGACATACACCTCTCTAAAGATGGCATGGCATACAACAAAACACATGTAGAGCTCATGCCCATAAGATGCATAGATTAAATGCAACAAAAATAACAAATCTCCATGTTCTGCTAAGTAATAGCAGATAACAGCAAGTAGCACTCTTGCACCAGTGATTTGGGCAACAACATGGACTCTAATGGACATGGTGAAATGGAACAAAATTAAGAGCATCACGAGGCGAACAATTCAATATATTACACGCGCGAAGCGGAGCTATATGCAGAGAGTTATGATGCGATGAACATGGGCATATACTGTGAAAATAAAAGACTTCGAAGTTCCGGTGGGGAGAGAAAAAGTCAACCCTCGGGCTCTGTGCAGATCGGATCGGCCCGGTGGCTCGCCGGAGCTGCTGGACAGGGACGCCGGCGGGGCGGCGTGCGGCGCTGGAGGGCGGCGCCGGCCGGGGACGGCGGGGCCATGGCGGGAGGAGGCGACGGCGCGGAGCGGAGAAGGCGCCGGTGGGCGGCTCCGGCGCGGCGTGGGAGCGTCCGGCCGGCGGCGGACTTGTCCGGCGGCGCGAAGGGATAGGGTTAGGGTTTGGACTGCGAACGATTTTGGGAGGACTCGCACATAAATAGGTAGAGGGAGCTAGGAGGCTCCAAATGAGGTGCGGTTTTCGCCCACACGATCGTGATCGAACGACCTACAGCATGGAAGTGACTTTGCTGGGTTTTTGGGCTGTTTAGAGAGGGGGTTTTGCTGCAACACACAGAAGGCATCTGCGGTTACCCGGTTAACCGTTGGAGTACCAAACGACCTCCAAATGGAACGAAACTTGACCGGTGGTCTCCCGGTGGTATACCAGGGCCACTTGACAAGCCTCGGTCCATTCCGAGAATGTTCAACACCCGCTCACGAAAAGAAACAAGAGGGGTGCACCGGAGGAGGTGGGAGCGCCGGATTGCAAAATGGACAACGGGGAAAATGCTCGGATGCATGAGACGAACACGTATGCAAATGCAATGCACATGATGACATGGTATGAGATGCATGACATGAACAAATTGCAAAACGAACACAAAACCCGACCACGAAGGGAATATCATAACACATAGCCGAAAATGGCAAGAGTCGGAGTTACAAATATGGAAAGTTACATCCGGGGTGTTACAATGAGCTACTTTCCAATTCGAGAGAAGGTACAATTACCTCATAAAATTCTACTTTCCTCCCACTCACTTCTTTCAAGAGGAACTCCTTCTCTAGAAAGGATCCATTCTTAGCAACAAAGATCTTGCCTTCAGATCTGTGATAGAAGGTGTACCCAACAATTTCTTTCGGGTATCCTATGAAGACGCACTTCTCCGATTTGGGTTCGAGATTATCAGGCTAAAGCTTTTTCACATATGCATTGCAACCCCAAACTTTAAGAAACGACAGCTTAGGTTTCTTGCCAAACCACAGTTCATACGGTGTCATCTCAACGGATTTAGATGGTGCTCTATTTAACGTGAATGCAGCTGTCTCTAATGCAACCCCAAAACGATAGTGGTAAATCGGTATGTAAGAGACATCATAGATCGCACCATATCCAATAAAGTAAGGTTACGACTTTCGGACACACCATTACGCTGTGGTGTTCCAGGTGGCGTGAGTTGTGAAACTATTCCACATTGTTTTAAATGAAGGCCAAACTCGTTACTCAAATATTTGCCTCCGTGATCTGATTGTAGAAACTTTATTTTCTTGTTAAGATGATTCTCCACTTCACTCTGAAATTCTTTGAACTTTTCAAATGTTTCAGACTTGTGTTTCATTAAGTAGATATACCCATATCTGCTCAAATCATCCGTGAAGGTCAGAAAATAATGATACCCGCCGCGTGCCTCAACACTCATCAGACCGCATACATTGGTATGTATTATTTCCAATAAGTTATTAGCTCGCTCCATTGTTCCCAAGAACGGAGTTTTAGTCAGCTTGCCCATGAGGCATGGTTCGCAAGTATCAAATGATTCATAATCAAGTGATTCCAAAATCCCATCTGCATGGAGTTTCTTCATGCGCTTTACACCAATATGACCTAAATGGGAGTTGTCGGTGTCAAAACCGGCGGATCTCGGGTAGGGGATCCCGAACTGTGCGTCTAGGATCGATGGTAACAGGAGACGGGGGACACAATGTTTACCCAGGTTCGGGCCCTCTCTATGGAGGTAATACCCTACTTCCTGCTTGATTGATCTTGATGAATATGAGTGTTACAAGAGTTGATCTACCACGAGATCGTAATGGCTAAAGCCTAGAAGCCTAGACTATGAGTATATGGTAATGAATCTCCCCTATCCGGACTATGCCCTCCAGTTTATATAGACACCAGAGAGATCTAGGGTTACATGGAGTCGGTTACATAGGAGGAAATCTTCATAATCGGTCGCCTAGCTTGCCTTCCACGCCAAGTAGAGTCCAATCCGGACACGGGTATAGTCTTCGGCCTTCATGTCTACATAGCCCATCAGTCCGACCCAACAGATAACAGGCCGGACGCCCGAGGACCCCTTAGTCCAGGACTCTCTCAGTAGCCCCTGAACCTGGCTTCAATGACGAGGAGTCCGGCGCGCAGATTGTCTTCGGAATTGCAAGGCGGGTTCCCCCTTTTCCGAACTCCAAGATAGTCTTCGGATGCGACGATTGTATCCGGACCTGTTACACACTATGCACAACCACAGAGAGAATATATATATTTTACACGAGTCCCATCCGCTGACAACTTTCTGCAATGTGACGTTACGTCCGTTCGGTCATAATTACGAACCGTTTGTCCCACGTTTCAAGACGCGGTTGCTATTGGTGCGTCTTGTTGAAGCAGAGATCGTGTCCCCTTATCACGGGATTCTCATCAGGGCTGTGTAAATGGCACGGTTGGGTTACCTGGGTCCTATGCGAGGCCTTCCTCCGCATCCACCCCCACTTCGGACTGTGGCTCAAAGTCTTCAACGTGAAGCCGAAGGTGGTAGATGTCCAGCACGCGGAGTGTGGAGGGGCAATGGTGAGTAAGTTGTCCAACGTGTCTTGGCCCAAAGGCACCTTTGTGGATACGATAAAGGAGTGGCAGAAGCAGTGGTTCTACGTCACAGAACCACGCGGCCCCTCCTGGGCCGCGGCTGCCGAATTCCGCTCCGGTGCTCCTATGCGACTCACCTCCTGAGTCGAGAAGAGTCCGGACTGGTGTTCTCCTAACGAGCTGATAGAGCTGCAGACGCATGTTCAGAGCATAGTAACCAAGAGCGTCAAGCTCGTTGATGTGATCCAGGTGATGTTAGTTCGCCGGGTCCTTCCATGCCAGCACCGAAGCCGGCCGCTGTGGGAGTTCAATCCAAAGAAGCACCGGACCCTGGTGAGGCTCTTCGGGACTATGCACGAGGGCACATGGAAATTGCTCTTCAAGGGCAATGAGAAACCACCGGCCACGGATTCGGACCGTGGTCACGATTGTACACACCCCGCCAGCAAGGTATGTTATTTCGAACGAGTCCTCAACCTAATTGTTTCGAGGATGATGTCTGAGCTTTTGTTATCGCCCCTTCAGGACTGGATGGAGAGTGCGAAGCGGATCTAGTGTCCGGCTCCGCTGCCGGAAGAACCAGTCATCCCGCGCTTGGCGGAGATGCTAGTACCGGCGCCGTATAAGGCGTCGGAGAAGAAGGCCAAGAAGGCAAAGGGGGCCAAGAGCGGCCTCCGTTGCAAGGGTATTTCGTACGCGACGTACGAAGATGACAAAACTCATTCCTCTGTCCCTGAGGACAACGACGGGGGAGAGTAGGAGGAGGAAGAAAACAATCCTCCCCCGAGGAGAGGAAGAAGAAGAGGGTGGCTCCGACGCATCTGGAGGCGGAGGCGCCAAAAAAGGGGAAGGGCGTTCCGGCGGCTAACACTGCATGGGACGTTGATAGTAGTCCGGAACGACGCCCCCCCGCACAAAGCCCCAGGCCGCATCGTAAGTGACATGGCTTATTTCTGCGCACATCCAGCCTTTTCTCTCCATTATCTTGATGTAGTTAGATGTACTATTGCAGCCCACCCGCGACCTAATCCAGCGATCCTCGTCCGGAAGTTCGTTGGCTCCGTCGGAGATGGCGTGCGAGTCTCCACCGCCTACTTACTCCCCCGGGGCCGGGGACGATGCCGAGGCGCTGTCCTGGAGGGCCGATCCGAGCCGGGGAGGAACCCAGGACGCTGTCCGGGAGGCGCCACGAGGCGAAGCCTCCACTGCCGGACACATGGAGGAGACGATCCCCATGGAGACTGGCGAATAGGGCCGCATCCAGCTTGGCCCTCAGCCAGATACGATTCCGGAGACCCATATAGCTCCGGAGTCGGGCGGGCAGCCCCCTTTGAAGGAGGGGGTGCACCGTTTCCACCGGTGGCCCCTGTCCATCCACGGGCGCCGGATAACCTGATGGAGGCTACGAGGCGCCTCCGTTATGGACGAGCACCGTGTTCTTATGAGCGCGGTGATCGAGAAGGTTCAGTCCGCCAAGAGTGGACTGAACATAGCCTGCAGGAACCTGTTGACAGGTTTCGAGGTAAATAACAGAAAAAAAACCATATAGTCATTAGCCCCTGAGACACTGTCCGGTGCTCGGTAAGAGGAACCGGACAGAGGATCAATCCTCTAGTGAAGGAGACTAACGTGATATGTGTGCATGAGTAGGCGTCGCTGTTGGCCGCGACCTCACATGCTGCCGAAGTCTCTCAACTGAGGCAGAGGGTGGAGCGGACCGAGAATGAGCTCGGCGAGGTTAGAGTGCAGCTGCAGGAGAAGCAAGGTAAGTAATCTCTTGCTGTGTGTTCGGAAAGCGGAGACGCTGTGTATTGACTGTAATGTCGAAATGTATGCAGGAGCCGCGACCGAGGTCGAGGCCCTGAGGAAGGCCCTGGGCGAGGCCGAGGAGAAGGCTGTCCAGCAGCAAGCCGCCTGAGGGAGTCCTGGATTAGGGGGTCCTCGGACAACCGGACTATACACTTTGGCCGGACTGTTGGACTATGAAGATACAAGACTCAAGACTTCGTTCCGTGTCCGAGTGGGACTCTCCTTTGCGTGGAAGGCAAGCTTGGCAGTTCGGATATGTAGATCTCCTCCCTTGTAACCGACTCTGGGTAACCCTAGCCGGAGGGTTTAGTCCATAGGACAACAACAATCATAATCATAGGCTAGCTTATAGGGTTTAGCCTCTACGATCCCGTGGTAGATCAACTCTTGTAATACTCATATCATCAAGATCAATCAAGCTGGAAGTAGGGTATTACCTCCATCGAGAGGGCCCGAACCTAGGTAAACATTGTGTCCCCCGCCTCCTGTTACCATCTGCCTTAGACACACAGTTCGGGAGCCCCTACCCGAGATCCGCCGGTTTTGACACCGACATTGGTGCTTTCATTGAGAGTTCCACTGTGCCGTCGCGATAAAGGCTTGATGGCTCCTTCGATCATCGGCAACGATGCGATCCAGGGTGAGGTTTTTCTTCCCGGACAGATCTTCGTATTTGGTGGCTTCGTATTGCGGGCCAACTCGCTTGGCCATATAGAGCGGATCGAGAGCTACGCCCCTGGCCGTCAGGTCAGATTTGGAAACCTAAACTATACTGCCGACATCCGTGGAGACTTGATCTTCGACGGATTCGAGCCCATGTCAGGTGCGCCGCACAGTCACGATGAGCATGACTTAACTCTGCCGTCGGACGGTGTTCAGGAGATCACACCTGTGGCCACTCTGGCCTCCAATCCGGAGCAGATCGCGCCATCCGAGGACAGGTGGATGGACCCCGCCACGGAGGCCGCACACTCAGCGGCGATAGAGCCGAATGCTGACTTCACCTCCTATGAGACCTGTGTTGCCGGACACTTGGATTCGTCCCCGGCCACGGGCTCTGAACCGCCTGCGTCCGTGTCTATCGAATCTTATTGGGCACCG
Source organism: Triticum aestivum (assembly GCF_018294505.1). NCBI lineage: Eukaryota > Viridiplantae > Streptophyta > Magnoliopsida > Poales > Poaceae > Triticum > Triticum aestivum. The sequence goes on from NC_057802.1 coordinate 558,414,811, forward strand.
ATCATGGAGTTTTCCTTCGCGGATATCTTTCAGCACTCGCCCCTGGGCAACGTGCTAAATTCTTTAAGGTCTCTCTCCTTGTCAGGAGACCCTTGGCCGAAATATGTCCGGCTTGAGTGGGAAGCAGATGACGAAGAAATTCGTTCCCCACTCACCACCCACTTATAACCACTGTCAACGAGTTAACCAACATGCTTGATTTTGACTCCGAAGACATCGACGATATGGACGACGATGCAGGAGAGGAACAGGAACCACCGCCCACATGGCGCTAGGCAGCCACTTCATCAGACGATATATATATGGTGGATACACCCAAAGAAAACAATGACGAGGAACGGAAGGATGCAGCGAAGGATAATCCCCTCGAGAAGCAACCAAAGCGGCGACGTAGGCGCCGCTCCAAATCTCGCCTCGGCAAAAACAGCGATAACAGCGCAAGACAGAATAATACCCCGGTTGACTCCAAAGGAAATGGCGACCACATGGACCCAGCAACAGAGCAGGATGAGCCAGCGGACGGTGAACATAGTACGGAGCCGCTGCCCGATCACGGCGACGCCGAGGGTAAAGCTCATCAACTTGTCTCCGGAGAGGAGAACAGTCCGGACGACGATGCACACATCATCCCGGAAAGGCACTTGGAGCAAGAGAACCTCCATAGAAGGCTAATTGCCACCGCGAGGAGTCTGAAGAAGCAGAAGCAAAGGCTTAAGCCCGCACAAAATACACTCAACAGTAGATGGAACATAGTGCTCGACACTGAAGAAAAGTACGGTGGCAGTCGCCACACAAAGAGCTATCCAAAACGCAAGCTGCTGCCTGAATTTGACGACGAGGCTTTAGAGCTCACTCAGCCGAAAAACAAGAGAGTCGATCAGCCGGATCGACCACCCCATGGCCGCGATAGGGTGGCTAACGATGCCGCACATAAGTCAGCACACGATTTACGTGAGGACTCGCGCCAAAAAGAAGGTATAACCAGGTCCATCTACGGATCTAGGAAGCGCGCTCCGGCACAGAACCAAAACCAAACACTACAACCGTCAGAACGCCATGACACATCCAAATACAGGGGTGCCGCACACCCCCTATGCTGCACCGATGAGGTGCTGGATCATGAATTTCCAGAGGGATTCAAACCCGTGAACATAGAGGCATATGACGGAACGACAGACCCTGGGGTCTGGATTGAGGACTTTTTCCTTCATATCCACATGGCTCGCGGAGATGATCTCCACGCCATCAAATACTTGGCCCTCAAGCTGAAAGGACCAGTCCGGCACTGGCTGAAGAGCCTCCCCGAAAACTCAATTGGAATTTGGGAAGAGCTTGAGGATGCTTTTAGGGCTAATTTCCAAGGGACCTATGTCCGACCTCCGGATGCAGATGATTTAAGTCATATAATTCAACAGCCCGGAGAGTCAGCCCGAAAACTTTGGAACAGATTCCTCACTAAGAAGAATCAAATTGTCGATTGCCCGGACGCCGAAGCATTAGCGGCTTTCAAACACAGTGTCCGGGACGAATGGCTCGCCAGACACCTCGGCCAGGAAAAACCGAGGACAATGGCAGCCCTAACAAGCCTTATGACCTGCTTTTGCGCGGGCGAAGACAGTTGGCTGGCCCGTAGCGGCACCAGCGACCCAGGCACATCCGAAGTTAGGGATTGCAATGGAAAACCGCGACACAATAAAAACAAGCGTCGAAACAATGAAGACAGCCCAGATAACACGGCGGTAAATGCCGGATTCAGGGGCTCTCAACCCGGTCAACGGAAAAAGCCATTTAAAGGCAGCAGAGATGGACCGTCCAGCCTAAATAAGATTCTAGACAGATTATGTCAGATTCATGGCACCCCCGACAAACCTGCAAATCACACCAACAGAGAATGCTGGGTCTTCAATCAGGCCGGCAAGCTAAACGCCGAACACAAGGGGAGGGAGACACCAAGTGAAGACAAGGATGAGCCTCACCAGCAAAACACTAGGGGACAGAAAAAATTCCCACCAAAGGTCAAAACAGTGAACATGATTCATGTAACAAAGAGGAGGAGCGCATTCCGAGACATATGCACCGTAGAGCCCGTCACCCCCAAGTTCAACCCTTGGTCGGCCTGCCCGATCAATTTTGATCGCAGGGATCACCCGACTAGTATCCGGCGCGGAGGATCGGCTGCCTTGGTGCTAGACCTAATAATCGACGGATACCATCTCACCCGAGTCCTTATGGACAGAGGTAGTAGTCTTAATCTGATATATCAGGACACCGTCCGCAAAATGGGGATAGACCCGACAAGAATCAGCCAAAGCAATACTACCTTTAAAGGAGTAATACCCGGCCCAAAGGCCCGTTGCACGGGCTCTATAGTACTAGAGGTTGTATTCGGTTCTCCCGACAACTTCCGAAGTGAAGCAATAACCTTCGACATCGCTCCATCCAAAGCGGCTATCACGCACTACTCGAAAGAACGGCCTTCGCTCGTTTTAATGTAGTACCGCATTACGCTTATCTTAAGCTTAAGATGCCCGGTCCACGTGGCATCATCATAGTTAGCGGAAACTAAAAGCGCTCCTTACGTACGGAGGAATGTGTGGCGGCTCTAGCAGCCGAACACTGAACGGCCTCTCCAGGCAGAATAAATGATCGGTCGTCAAGACCGCGGACACGGCTAGACGAGTCCGGCACACCACTAAGTTGTAACAGCTCAGATAAACCTGAGATTGGGTCGATAGATGTACCCCCATAGGTGGTGCTAGGGGCTTCCCGCATGTAAAAAGGGCTACAATTTGACTTGACCCTATTTAGATTGCATTTTAATGGTTTATTAAAAATACCAATTTTTCGCACGAAGACTTTCACCTGGGTTTTTTATTTTACAGATAATCATCATGCTACACCCTTCTAGGATACGGCACAACGGAGACACAGGCGCAGACGTGCAGCAGGGCCCCGCTCAAAGGTTTCTTTTTAGATTAAGACCCTGTGTAAACCTTTCTTACTGTCTCTTGTTGCTATACACCCTCCGGATACTCAACACAACCGAGAGAGATGCTGGCGTTATTGGCATTTCGCCACGTCAGACTAATGCACGTACCTGGAAATTCAGGGTTCATTATCAAGGGCGTTACTCAGCCCGGTATATGTTGTAAAGTCCGAGTACCTTAGGGAGTGTTTGGCGTCGCGAGTTTGGCCTTATATGCATCAGCTCCGAATCATGTCTTTGGTCAATAGTTGGGTTTGCCTGGCTCCCGTGTTTTTCTACCTTACGTTCCGCTCTATCGACTAAGGTGGCACCGGGAGAACTACTGCAATTGTGCCCTGGTTCATCTGGATGAGCACCTCAGTAGAAAAAGCCGAAAACGGACTGTCATGATAAAGCGCGAGACTGGTCAACCACTCCATGACCCAGCGGAATCTTCGCGATTCCTCCGCATTAACGAATGGCCGGTTTCACGGTCATGTATGTACGCGCCCCATATTCGGATGAGCGCGGACATACCAGGGGCTATATAGTAGCCCCACCGTCAAACTCCTATGGCTAAGTGAAAGTGTTAAAGCTATATAGTCCGATTGCCTTGTTCGCCGCGCTATCACCTCCTTAATGGACCAAGACGTTGGATCAAGTGTGAATACACGCCTTTTTTTCGAACACCCACGCATAATATGCGTGGGGTCTCAAGCCGACGACCGCAAACTTTTAGGTTATATACATACATAAACGGCCGCACAGGAGACATCATAAATACTTTCAGGCAAAAGTATAAACACAGGCTTTATAATCAAAATAGCATTGTTTTTACAATTGGGATACATGTCACTTGAACATGATACTCTTCGAGCACTGAGCCTCTATTAAACGAGCACCTTCTAGGACCTCTTCAAAATAGTGCTCGGCTGAGATCTGGCCTACGGTCGGACCCTGGGTTGCAATAGCGGTGGCTTCCATCTCTGCCCAGTATGTCTTAACATGGGCAAGAGCCATCCGCGCAACCTCTATGCACGCCGACCTCTTTACAGCGTCGATATGCGGCACAACACCAAGGAATCGTTGCACTAAACCAAAATAACTATTCGGCCTTGGTCCCTCTGGCCAAAGATGATCCACAACAGACCTCATGGCAAGTCGACAATCTATGGAGCTCAGCCCACTCAGCCATTTTTTCATTTAACAGCAGTGGACGTGTGGGAGCACCGAACTGCGACCAGAACAATCTTTCCACTTCATGATCTTTTTGATCTTTGAAAAACTCAGTCGCATCAGCAGCACTCATTGCCAAGTCCAAGTACGCGACCGCAACACTCCATAATTGATCCAGAGGGGCATACTTCGGATCTTCGAACTTCGTCCGCGACAAAAAGGGCTTCCCAGCCGTGATATCTCCGGCTTGGCGAAGCTCCTCCTTCGCCGCTCTGATATTAGAGCGGGTTACCTTGGCTACTACCATGGCCTTCTTCAAGTCCGCCGCTTTCGCTTGGCTTTCCTTTTCAAGAAGCTCATACCGGTCGGCGACACCTTCAGCTCAACAGCCATCTTGGCTATTCTATCTTCGCTCTGGCGATGAGCAGCCTGTTCGGCTCTCAGCTCTTCGGCCGCCTTTAGGGCGGCCGCATCACTTCTCCTGGCTTGTTCCTTGGCTTGGGCAAGTTCCGCCCAAAGGGTCGCCACGGCGGCAGCTCCATCTGCAATAACAACATATTATAGATACTAGCATCATGCTCCTCTTAATATTTGTTGACCACCCGAAAATACATACCTTGTGCCTCGTCAAGCCGCTTGTTAACAAGCGCGATGTCGGCATCTGCCGTGTCAAGCTGCCGCCTAAGTTCGGCAAACTCAGTCCGGCCAGCCTCCGGACCCTCAGACGCCTGCACATGTCAGCAGCGCGATCATTACCTGGGACTATGATCCTTTGTTTGCCGCCTTTGGACAGCAACCAGAGTCTCATAGGCTACTATCTGTGGAGAGCACATCTAGCATGTTTGGTACCGTAAAAATATACATACTTTGCATACCTCAAAGCCTCTTAGCAGGCTCATGAAAGCTTCATGCAATCCACTTTTGGCGGATGAAATCCTCTCAACCACCGTACCCATTAAAGTACGATGCGCCTCTGAGATAGCCGCTTGCTCCAGAAGACCCGTCAGCGCGTCCGGTTGTGCACCGGACAGCCCCGGACTCTTCTTGCTGCTCTCCTTAGGAGCCGAATACTACGGACTTCGGGCGGTCGAGGGGTTACCTTCTGGCCCTGGCGGATTAGGAGAAAGCCTCCGTGACGACACCTCAGGATCGTCCGCCCCTCGAGGCGGGGAGATAAGGGGAGGCGTTTCGCTCTCCATCATCTCCAGAAGAAGATCCCCCGAAGATGAACTCTGTCGAGAAGGGCTACGATCCGAACAGCAAGACATATGTCTCGGTTATTGTCCTTAGAGATGAAGCATTATATATTTATCAAAAGTACTCTTATTCACTTACAACTCGGTGGAGGGCTGACCCCCTTGCGGGCACAGTGCGGTAAGCACGCCCTCCGGGGCAAGGCCCCCTGACAAAGGTTTCTTCCCTCGTTTGGAAACCCTCGTTTCCGAGTCTTCAGAGGCAGTCCTTTTCCTTCCTTGGGCAGAGGGAATTTTAGATTCTTCCCCCCGATTATCCTCCTTCGCGGAGACACTAATTCCCCCGGTTTGGATGTGTAATGTGTGAGGCCTGCTTTTGGCTTCTTTATCCCTCCCTTCGTCTCCCTCTGATGGCACTTGATAAGGTGCGTGCTCGAGCATCCTGGCTAGTATAGGATCCGGTGAGCCTTCGGGAAGGGGGGCCAGACACCTGATCATCTTCGCCTTTTTTATCCAGTCCTGGCCAAGAGCGATTTTTAAGAATGATGTTGTGACAAATAAAAAAAAGTGTGTTCGGCCGCAGAATTACTTACGGGGGTATCTGGACGGTTGCAGTTGAGACCCACATCATCGATGGTGTCCGGACACTTCATTCATGACCCGAAGAACAATCCATACATCTCTTCGAGCATCACGCCGAGGAATTGCTGAATAGTTCGCGGTCCTTCCGGGTTGAACTCCCACATACGGAGAGGTCGACGTTGGCATGGCAGGACCCGACGAACTACCGTAACTTGCATTACCTTGACAAGACTGACATGTCTCCTGAGGAGATCTCGGATGCGACTTTGCGATGTCAGGACGTCATTAATTGGCCCCCCAGTCTAGCCCCTTGTTGACCCATGACGCCAGTTGTGGCGGAGGGCCCGAACGAAAGGCGTGGGCAGCTACCCACTTAGTACCTCGGGGAGATGTGATGTAAAACCACTCCCGCTGCCATAAGTTGGACATCTCCGGGAAGGAATCCTTTGGCCATGGAGCATCGGCACCTTTGCTTATTACGGCCCCTCCGCATTCTGCGTGTCGCCCATCGATCATCTTCGGCTTCACATTGAAGGTCTTGAGCCATAGGCCAAAGTGTGGGGGGATACGGAGGAAGGCCTCACACACGACGATAAACGGCGAGATGTGAAGGATGGAATCTGGAGCTAGATCGTGGAAATCGAGCCCGTAATAAAACATGAGCCCTCTAACAAAGGGATCAAGACTGAAGCCTAGCCCTCGGAGGAAGTGGGAAACAAATACGACACTCTCGTTGGGTTCGGGAGTAGGGATTACCTGCCCTTGAGGAGGCTGCCCGTGAAGGATTTCGGCGGTCAGATACCTGGCTTCTCTTAGCTTCTTGATGTCCTCCTCCGTGACAGAGGAGGCCATCCACCGGCCTTGATGGTTGGATCTGGACTTGATTGAAGATCCGGAGCACTTAGCCTAAGCCTTGGGTGTTGGAACTCGAGGTGGGGGAAGGGAAGGATCGAGCGCGAGAAGAAAAGGACAGGCCTTGGCCCCTTTATAAAGATGGCGAATATCAAGCGTCCTTCGCGTGGCCGCCTGGGACTTGCCTAAAATCTAGTAGTCATGCTAGCAAGCATGATTGGGTTACCCACGCCCGTATTGATGAGAATCCCGTGATAAGGGGAACACGATCTCTGCTTCAACAAGACGTGCCAAGAAAACCGCCTCGCAATATGTGCAGTAGCTGTTTGAGAAAAATAGTTCGAAATAATGACCGGGCCGTGGCGTGATGTCACGCTACGAAAGTTGTCCGAAGATTAGATTTGCGGAATATGATACTCTATACGGTGGTATGTGGAATCTGTTTTGCAGAGCCGGACATGGTCCTCGTGTTCAAAATCTTCTATGAAGTATTCAGAGGACGAACCCGCCTTGCAATGCCGAAGACAATCTGCGCGCTGGACTCATCGTCATTGAAGCCTGGTTCAGGGGCTACTGAGGGAGTCCTGGATTAGGGGGTGCTCGGACAGCCAGACTATACACGTTGGCCGGACTGTCGCACTATGAAGATACAAGACTCAAGACTTTGTTCCGTGTCCGGGTGGGACTCTCCTTTGCGTGGAAGGCAAGCTTGGCAGTTCGGATATGTAGATCTCCTCCCTTGTAACCGACTCTGTGTAACCCTAGCCCCCTCTGGTGTCTATATAAACCAGAGGGTTTAGTCCATAGGACAACAACAATCATAATCATAGGCTAGCTTCTAGGGTTTAGCCTCTACGATCTCGTGGTAGATCAACTCTTGTAATACTCATATCATCAAGATCAATCAAGCAGGAAGTAGGGTATTACCTCCATCGAGAGGGCCAGAACCTGGGTAAACATTTTGTCCCCCGCCTCCTGTTACCATCCGGCTTAGACGCACAGTTCCGAACCCCCTACCCGAGATCCGCCGGTTTTGACACCGACACCGCCCGTAAGAAGCTCGAGGCCCATGTCAAGGAAATCCAGCAGGAGCTCCAAGATGAAGTGAAAAAATGTGAGACCTTGGAGAATGATGCGTCGGCTCAGGAGGCCGAACTCACCAAGGCTCGTCAGGGCGCGGAGACCGCGGGAAATGAGGCCCAGGCCCTCATCCAGGAGATCCAAGGGGCCAGGAAAATCACGGCGGGTAAGGCTTTTTAGATGCAAAGCAAGTATGTGGAGAGGCAATACCCTTTACTAACCCGGGTTCGGAGTTCCCCAAGAGCTTTTGCGGATCTACCATGCAGCGTATCAGACACTGCAGATTTCTACCGAGCCGAAGGAGGAGGTTCTACGGAGAAGCTATTCTGGGCGCAGTATGCGGCGCCAGAGCATCCCGTGTCTTTCACCGATCAGCTGATGCAGCTAGTGGAGCTGCACCGGGCGGCCGAACAAGCCATGAAGGATTTGACAATCCAGCTATGGCTAGCCGAAGCTATGCCCGGCAGCTACTTCGGACTCGTGAGGCGCCTATTGGAAGCCTGTCCGCGGCTGGACGTCTTCAAGCACTCTGCCTGTATTGAAGGTGCCCGTATGGCCTTCACTCGCTGCAAGATGTGGTGGGCGAAGATGAACACTGTTGAAGTTGCCAGCGGACCGCCGGGGCAAGGAGCACTGCACACCCGAGAAATATTTTGCGGATGTCATAGAAGGGTCTCGACTTGTGGCAGCTCAATGTTCGAAGGACATTTTTTTTGAATGAATACATTCATGTTGTCCTTTGCCTTGTATTATAAAGACAAAGCTTGTTTTGTAATGTAATTTTGTTATGCTTGAAATTGTTTCCTCCTGTGCGGCCGTGTTATATGCAATCTGAGGGTTGGCCAGTCGTCGGCTTCTGCCCTCAGGTAATTAGTACGGAGGTGTTCGGGATGGGATCTAAACAATCTTGGTCCAATTATATGGTCCTTGAAGGAGTTGTTTAGCGCAACGAACAAGGCAATCAGACTATACGGCTTAAACGCCCTCACATAGCCATAGGAGTTTTATAATTAAGCATGTGCGTAGCCCCTGGTCCAAGCCAGGGTGCTGTCAGCATCTGATCGGGAAGTGCCGATCCTTCGCGTGACGCGGAAAAAATCTCCAACGATTTTGTAACCCTCGAACAGCTGACCGGCTCTCGCCGTATCATGACAGTCAGTTTTCGGCTTTCTCTACTGAGGTGCTCATCCGGTCAGGGCCAGGGGACAATCGCCGTAGTTCTCCCTCTACTATCCTAGCCGATAGAGCGGAACGTAGGGTAGCAAGCACAGGAGCCGGGCAACCCAACTATTGACCAAAGACATGATTCGGAGCCAATGCATATAATGCTAAATTCAGGGTGCCGAACTTGTATACAAGAAGTGTTCGGACTTTGTTGCCGTGTTATGGGGCGATAAGCCGCCCCTGGCGAATATGAAACGTACAAAAGAGTATGGATGTAGCTGATAAGCAGATCGAAATAAAATGAAGTAAGAAGCGAAAACCACAGAAACTGGGACGAAAATCATTTTTTTTATAACATAATGGATACGTCAAGGCGTATCTTATACAAATAGTGCGATAAGCACCCGGACTATTTAACATGCCGGGATCAAGAAGGAGCAGCGTGCGGGTCCTGGGAAATAAGTAAAAATACCGTCAAGAAGAACATATGGAGGTTACCCTACGCACCTATGCTGCATGCCCCCTTTGTATGCCGATCCTTCGAAGGGGCTGGTGATCAGGCTCGCGGGCAAAGGAACCTGAAACAGAACCTGACTATGGTGTTGTTTGAGAAGGCCGCTCTGTACCTCTGCTGCTAGGGCGGCGGTGTGCTCCTCTGTTCGGAGGGAGCGTTCCGTGTTGCCATTGACTGTTATGACGCCGCGTGGACCGGGTATCTTGAGCTTGAGATAAGCATAGTGTGGCACTGCATTGAATCTAGCAAACGTTGTTCGTCCGAGCAGTGCGTGGTAGCTGCTGCGGAATGGGACGATGTCAAAGATTACCTCCTCGCTTCGGAAATTTTCCGGAGAACCGAAGACCACTTCCAGCGTGATTGAGCCCGTACAGCGGGCCTCGACACCTGGTATGACTCCTTTGAAGGTAGTCTTTGTTGGTTTGGTTCGTGAGGATTCAATGCCCATCTTCCGAACTGTGTCTTGATAGAGCAGGTTGAGGCTGCTACCACCGTCCATTAGGACTCGTGTTAGGTGAAATCCGTCGATGATTGGGTCGAGGACCAATGCGGCCGAACTACCATGACGCATACTGGTTGGGTGGTCTCGACGATCGAAGGAAATCGGAAATGACGACCATGGATTGAATTTGGGGGCGACTGGCTCTACCGCGTAGACGTCCCTGAGTGCACGCTTACGCTCCCTTTTGGGGATGTGTGTAGCGTATATCATGTTCACCGTTTTGACTTGAGGGGGAACTTCTTCTGCCCCCCAGTGTTCGGCTGCCGGGGCTCTTCGTCCTCGTCCTCACTTTGTGATCCCTTTTCTTTATTTTTGGCATTTAACTTGCCAGCCTGCTTGAAAACCCAACAATCCCTGTTGGTATGATTGGCTTGCTTGTCCGGGGTGCCGTGTATCTGGCACGGACGGTCGAGTATGCGGTCCAGGCTGGAAGGTCCTTCATTATTTCTTTTATAGGGCTTCTTCCGCTGGCCGGACTTGGAGCCAGTGAATCCGGCGTTGACTGTGGCGTCATCGGTGTTGTTGTCATTGCTTCCGCGTTTGTGTCTGTTGCGCCGGAGCTTGCTAGTGCTATTCTTGGCCTCCGAGGGGCCTGTCTCGCTGGCTGTGTTGTTACTACGGGCCAGCCAACCGTCCTCTCCCGCGAAAAAGTGGGTCATGAGTGCCGTGAGGGCTGCCATGGAATTCGGCTTTTCATGGCCGAGGTGGTGTGCTAGCCATTCGTCCCGGATGCTGTGTTTGAAGGCTGCCAAGGCCTCGACATCCAGACAGTCAACGATCTGGTTCTTTTTGGTTAGGAACCTAGTCCAGAATTTTCTGGCTGATTCTCCAGGTTGTTGAACTATGTGGCTTAGATCATCGGCGTCTGGTGGCCGGACATATGTTCCTCGGAAGTTGTCTAGGAAATCTTCTTCCAAGTCCTCCCAGCTGCGGATAGAATTTTCAGGCAGGCTGTTAAGCCAGTGCCGAGCTGGCCCTTTGAGCTTGAGTGGGAGGTATTTAATGGTGTGGAGGTCATATCCTCGAGCCATGTGGATGTGGAGGATGAAATCCTTGATCCACACTGCGGGATCGGTTGTGCCGTCGTATGATTCGATATTGACGGGCTTGAATCCCTCGGGGAATTCGTGATACAGTACCTCGTCAGTGAAGCAGAGAGGGTGTACGACACCTCTGTACCGGGCCGCGTTGCGGCGTAGCTCTGATGGAGTCCGTCTGCGGCATTCGACCCGGGCGTGGTTAGATTTTTCACGTCCGAATAGGTAGCCATCGTCGTGCCTTGAGGCACGTCCGCGCGATCCGTAGATCGATCTTGTATGTCCTGCTTTTTTGTCCAGGGTCTGCCGAAGGTCGTATGTGTGACCCCAAACTCTTTCGTATTTATGTTTTCGAGGTGGTGGGGCAGGCTGTTGTTCGGCCCGAGTTGCCGCTTTATCCTGACCGCGTGGTGGCCGGTCGGCCGCCCTGTCTCGACCACGCGGTGGTCGTTCCGCATTACGTGAGGGAGATATGTGTTCCGGTGCCTCCTCATCGAATTGAGGTAGCAGTCTGCGTTTCGAGTAGCTTTTGGCTGGGCACTTGAGGCCGTATTCTTCGGCTGTCAGGACGTCGGTCCATCTGTCGACGAGCAGGTCTTGTTCGGCTTGAAGCTACTGCTGTTTCTTTTTCAAGCTCCTAGAAGTGGCTATGAGCTGAAGCTTAAAGCTCTCCTATTCCAGAGGGTCCTCCAGCACGATGAAGTCTTCATTGCCGAGGCTTGTCTCCTCTTCGGAGGGTGGATGGTAACTATCGTCCTCCGAGTTATCTTCTATGGCCTGTTCATCAGGGTTGTCTTGCGTGTTGTCATGTTCCTCCTGTTCGGATGCAGCGTCGACAGGGTCTTCATTGTTTTTGGCGTCGTCCGGAGTACTATTTTCTCTGGTGCTAGTGTTGCCATCCTTTGAGCAACGAGGCTTAGAACGGCGTTTGGGGCGTCGGCGCATGGACTGCGTCTCGGAGGGTTTGTTCTTATCCGGCTCTTCTTTGTCGCCGCTAGATCCTTTGGGTATATCAACCATGTACACGTCGTACGAAGAGATGGGCGTCCAACGTCCAGTGAATGGCGGGTCTTGGCCTTGCTCGTTGTCGGCATCGTCGTCCATACCGGTGATGCCTTCGGAGCCATAGTCAAGCGCGTCGGTTAAGTCGTCGATGGTGGCTATGAAGTGGGTGGCGGGTGGGAAGCAAAATTCCTCGTCGTCCACTTCTGGCTCGAACCGAACATAGTTCGGCTGTGAGTCATCCTCCAAGGACAAGTTCTTCAAAGAATTTAGTACGCCACCCAAAGGCGAATGCTGGAAGATGTCTGCGGCGCTAAATTCGAAAATCGATAACCGATCCAGCTCGGTGTCCGCAAGCGCACTTGATCCAGAACGTGTAGCTGGAGATGAGTCCGGAGTTCCATTGACGCAAGCATTGCAGGATGTCGAGTCCGTGTGCGGCTCCAATGCCGTGGACTTTATGGCCTCGGAGGGGATGATCTGCTTCGGTACTGGGGCCGTTGCAGCAACAGGATCCATCTTCTGGGTGTGCTCCAATGACAGATTTGAGTCATGTTCATCAGAGAGAAGGGGAGCGATCGCCGCAGTCTCAAATCCATCGAATATCAAGTCTCCACGGATATCCGCGACATAGTTCAAGCTTCGAAATCTGACCTGATGGCCAGGGGCGTAGCTATCGACCTGCTCCAGATGGCCAAGTGAGTTGGCCTGCAGTACGAAGCCGCGGAATACAAAAATCTGTCTGGGAAGAAAGGTTTCTCCCCGAACGACGCCATTACCGATGATTGAAGGGGCCATCGAGCCTTATGTCGACGGCACAGTGGAACTCTCAATGAAAGCACCAATGTCGGTGTCAAAACGGGCGGATCTTGGGTAGGGGGTCCCGAACTGTGCGTCTAGGATCGATGGTAACAGGAGACGGGGGACACAATGTTTACCCAGGTTCGGGCCCTCTCTATGGAGGTAATACCCTACTTCCTTCTTGATTGATCTTGATGAATATGAGTGTTACAAGAGTTGATCTACCACGTGATCGTAATGGCTAAACCCTAGAAGCCTAGCCTATGAGTATATGGTAATGAATCTCCCCTATCCGGACTATGCCCTCCGGTTTATATAGACACCAGAGAGATCTTGGGTTACATGGAGTCGGTTACATAGGAGGAAATCTTCATAATCGGTCGCCTAGCTTGCCTTCCACGCCAAGTAGAGTCCAATCCGGACACAGGTATAGTCTTCGGCCTTCTGTCTTCATAGCCCCAGTCCGGCCAAACAGATAACAGGCCGGACGCCCGAGGACCCCTTAGTCCAGGACTCCCTCAGCAGTGCCACAAGTATCTTACACTATCATTATCAACTTTGCATCTTTTTGGCATCAATATTGTGAATATGTGTATCACTACGATCGAGATTTTATAAACCATTTTCATTGGGTGTATGACCATAGAAGATTTTATTCAAGTAAACAGAACAACAATTATTCTCTGACTTAAATGAATAACCGTATTGCAATAAACATGATCCAATCATATTTATGCTCAACGCAAACACCAAATAACATTTATTTTAGGTTCAACGCTAATCCCGAAAGTAAAGGGAGTGTGCGATGGTGATCGTATCAACCTTGGAATCACTTCCAACACACATCGTCACTTCGCTCTTAACTAGTCTCTGTTCATTCTGCAACTCCTCTTTTTGGTTACAAATCTTAGCAACTAAACTGGTACCAAATACCCAGGGGCTACTATGAACACTAGTAAAGTACACATCAATAACCTGTATATCAAATATACATTGTTCACTTTGCCATCCTTCTTATCCGCCAAGTATTTGGGGTAGTTCTGCTTCCAGTGACCATTACCTTTGCAGTAGAAGCAATCAGTTTCAGGCTTAGGTCTAGCTTTGGGTTTCTTCACGGGAGTGGCAACTTGCTTGCCATTCTTTTTCAAGTTCCCCTTCTTTCCCTTGCCCTTTTTCTTGAAACTAGTGGTCTTGTCAACAATCAACACTTGATGCTATTTCTTGATTTCTACCTTCGCTGATTTCAGCATCTCGAAGAGCTTGGGAATCGTTTTTGTCACCCCTTGCATATTATAGTTCATCACGAAGTTCTAGTAAATTTGTGATAGTGACTAGAGAACTATGTCAATCATTATCTTATCTGGAAGATTAACTCCCACTTGATTCAAGTGATTGTATTACCTAGACATTCTGAGCACATGCTCACTTGTTGAGCTATTATCCTCCATCTTGGAGGCAAAGTACTTGTCAGAGGTCTCATACCTCTTGACATGGGCATGAGTCTGAAATACCAATTTCAACTCATGGAACATCTCATATGCTCCGTGGCATTCAAAACGTTTTTGAAGTCCCGGTTCTAAGTTGTAAAGCATGGTGCACTAAACTATCAAGTAGTCATCATACCGAGCTTGTCAAACATTCGTAACGTCTGCATCAGCTCCTGGAACAGGTCTGTCACCTAGCAGTGCATCAAGGACATAATTCTTTTGTGCAGCAATGAGGATAATCCTCAGATCACGTACCCAGTCCGCATCATTGCTACTATCATCTTTCAACTTAGTTTTCTCTAGGAACATATCAAAAACATAGGGAACGGTAGCACGGGCCATTGATCTACAACAACATAGATATGCAAAAAACTATCAGGACTAAGTTCATGATAAATTTAAGTTCAATTAATCATATTACTTAAGAACTCGCACTTAGATAGACATCCCTCTAGTCATCTCAATGATGACGTGATCCATATCAACTAAACCATGTCCGATCATCACGTGAGATGGAGTAGTTTTCAATGGTGAACATCTCTATGTTGATCATATCTACTATATGATTCACGTTCGACCTTTCGGTCTCAGTGTTCCGAGGCCATGTCTGTACATGCTAGGCTCATCATGTTTAACCCGAGTACTCTGCAAGTGCAAAACTGTCTTGCACCCGTTGTATGTGAACGTAGAGCTTATCACACCCGATCATCACATGGTGTCTCGACCTAACGAACTGTCGCAACGGTGCATACTCAGGGAGAACACTTATACCTTGAAATTTAGTGAGGAATCATCTTATAATGCTACCTCCGTACTAAGCAAAATAAGATGCATAAAAAGATAAACATCACATGCAATCAAAATATGTGACATGATATGGCCATCATCATCTTGTGCATTTGATCTCCATCTCCAAAGTACCGTCATGATCTCCATCGTCACCGGCTTGACACCTTGATCTCCATCGTAGTGTCGTTGTCGTCTCTACAACTATTGCTTCTACAACTATCGCTAACGCATAGTGATAAAGTAAAGCATTACATGGCCATTGCATTTCATACAATAAAGCGACAAGCATAAGGCTCCTGCCTGTTGCCGATAACTTTTAAAAAATATGATCATCTCATACAATAACTTATATCACATCATGTATTGACCATTCACATCACAACATGCCCTGCAAAAACAAGTTAGACACTCTCTACTTTGTTGTTGCAAGTTTTACGTGGCTGCTACGGGCTTCTAGCAAGAACAGTTCTTACCTACGCATCGAAACCACAACGATTTTTCGTCAAGTGTGATGTATTAACCTTCAACAAGGACCGGCCATAGTCAAATTCGATTCAACTAAAGTTGGAGAAACAGACACCCGCCAGCCACCTTTATGCAAAACAAGTTGCATGTCTGTCAGTGGAACCCGTCTCATGAACGTGGTCATGTAAGCTTGGTCCGGGCCGCTTCATCCAACAATACCGCCGAATCAAAATAAGACGTTGGTGGTAAACGGTATGACTATTATCGCCCACTGTTGGGGAACGTAGCATATCATCTACGCATAGACCTGGCTCGGATGCCACTGTTGGGGAACGTAGAATGCAATTTCAAAAAAATTCCGACGATCATGCAAGATCTATACAGGAGATGCATAGCAACAACAGAGGAAGATTGTGTCCACGTACCCTCGTAGACCGAAAGCGGAAGTCTTAGTATAACGCGGTTGATGTAGTCGAACGTCTTCGCAATCCAACTGATCTAGTACCGAACGTACGACACCTCCGAGTTCAGCACACGTTCAGCTCGATGACGTCTCTCAAACTCTTGATCCAGCAGAGGGTCGAGGGAGAGTTTCGTCAGCACGACGGCGTGGTGACGATGATGGTGATGTGATTCACGCAGGGCTTCGCCTAAGCACTACGTAAGTATGACCGGAGGAGTAAATCCGTGGAGAGAGACGCCGCACATGGCTTGGAACAATTGGTGTGTCTCCAAGGGGTGCCCTGCCCACGTATATAAAGGAGGGAGAGGGAGGAGGCCGGCCCTAGGGGGCGCGCCAAGAGGGGGAGTCCTACTAGGACTCCCAATCCTAGTAGGATTTGCCCCCCTTTATTCCTTCTCATGGAGCAGGAAAGGGGGAAGGGAGAGGGAAGACGAGAAGGAAAGGGGGAGGCGCCCCCTCCCCTAGTCCAATTCGGACTCCCTATGGGAGGAGGGGCGCAGCCACCCCTTGTGGGCTGCCTCCCCTCTCCCCTATGGCCCATGTAGGCACAATACTTCAGCCCCGTTGGTTGTTTAATGTCTGAGCTGATGTTCATCGTGATTCGGTGACATATATAAGGATTGTGATTAATTCTTTGTGTCAGGGCTATTAATTTCTTACCGCCGGATAACCTTTGTTGCTATTCCATTTTTCCTTCGTTCAGTTTGTAATCTCTACTACCTAATCGATGCTTACTCAGGTTCAATTCCGAGTTGCTTGCTAGGTTCTCTAATAAGTTCCCGTGGTTGCACATTCTTACCCTTGAGTTGCACGTTGTTTTGCTGATTATGCAGAGCACACAAAACTGTAATTACACAATCATGTGAGGTAAAGAACTATGTGCAAATGGAAGTAACATACGTGACCATATGATAGATGAAAAGAGTGTGGTATATATTGCCATGGCTTCACCCATAAAATGTACTGAACTATTCTTACTACAATCGGTTCTTGGTTTCCTTAGGAAACAAGAAGAGAACGTGGGAAGGATTCCAACGTTTGTGTGCCTCAAGCATTCAGGGGATACTATTGGCTTTATCATATTTATTATTCTGCTATTTGAAATGGTGCCAAATACACATCAGAACAATGGGATGTTCAGTATGGTAGGTTATTTTTTTTTCATTTCTGATATATATGTGTATCTGTTGTTTGTAGTATGATATTCAGAGCAGTATTTCAACTCCATTTACTTATATTCAACACAAACAATTGTACAAGGTAGGAAGTTTGCACAGTGATATGGATAGTGGCGGCAGCCCATCGGTCAGCAAGGAGGATGACTCAATTCCTATGATCTATCAACCAACTCCAGGTTTCGGTACCTCCTGCACAGTGATATGGATAACTCCAATAGATTTCGACAAATCTTAGATATCCATGTTTAACTCACCTTTCATCTCTTCAAGAGCTTGAGTTCTCTATTGCAGACTGTACTTTTATTTCTACCACTCAAAGATTATTGCTTTGTACCTATATAATTATCAAGTGGAGCCATTTAGGACTGCCCTACTTTCCTACTCTGCAGTGGATAAATTTATCGGTCATATGCCAAATATCAGTAACTAAGGCACATTTTCCTACTACAGTGCAAAGACAATGTCAATGCTCAAGTAAATTGAACATTGATTTTCTTCTCGACGGATAGTTCAGGGTGTATTATCAATGATGTGTGCGTGCAACTCAGTTGAACATTTATATAGATCCTACATATTGAAACCTTTCAATTATATGTGCTCTAAATTCTTAGGTTACTGTTCCAAATTAAAATATAAAGATTGCTATAATTGCGTGTGATTGACAACCCTATAACTGTAACATTCGCATATGCATTATAAGCTGCCCTCCAGAGTTTAGTCAATGTATCAAACGGTTGCACAATCTGTACTTGCAGAATTTTCGATAAAGGGAATATATTAATATCATGAAGATACTGTACTTGCAGAATATTGTCTTTGATTATGTTTTCTTGGTTTGTACATATTTTCCTCCTCCACCCACATTTTATTATCTTTCTTACAGATTCTCTGTATGTCCTTATGTTGAGTAAATAGGCAATTTCTTAATTAAATTAATCCACGAGTAAATCACTAGCATGGCATTGACACATATGATCGCATACTGATATTCAGTCAAACTAGCACATACTAAGCTAATAGCAGAAAGATCTACGTATAACGCTAGCATGGCTAAAACAGAAAACAGTAGGAGCGAGATAAACGAGTTATACCCTCCAGTAGGCCATGCAGAGGCCGCGGCTTTGGTGGCAGCAGCGGCGTCCTCGGCGGCCTTCTTGTCAACTTCAGCTTTCTCGGCGGCGGCACGTTCGGCGTCGGTGGACATGGTGATGATGAAGGCGACGCGGACGTAGAGGAAGTAGACGACCGGAAGTGAGAAGTCGCGTAATCGCTGCCCAAAAACCTATTCGCCCCTCACCCCGTACAGGAACCAGAAGGGCGTGGTTTCGGAGACCTGCTCTCCCGTCGACCGTGTACGCGGCGGACGGGATGGAGTCACCGGCGGCAGCAGCAGCAAGGGAACGACGGTGGGCGTGTGCGTGGAGCAGATGTGATCTGTTCGTGGCGGCTAGGGTTAGGAGACACCGCACACTTATAGGCGCAGCCGCGAGAGACGTGGGCTCGACCCACGTCCGTGTCCGTGACAGCCCACGATCCGACGTCTCAGATCATGGCCCAGCTGTTAGAGAACTCTGCGTTAGTGACTGGCAAAAATAAGCGCGTAGGTGTAAGCTCGGCTCGGCTCAATCCCGCAACCCGCGGCGCGGCGCGGCGTGACGAGGAGTGCGCGAGGGCGTCTTCTCTTCTCAAGCTCCAATAGCATGTAGATGAGAAACCCTTATAAGGAGGTCCAACTCCTCTTCCACTTCCGGGGTGGGACTAAACTTCCCACTACACCTAGTGCCATATAACCCACATGGGCCCTTAGAGATTTTTCAGAAATTGCTACATGGGCCTAGAGCCCATCTCAAATTTCAGCACCTTATTGGTTGAGATCATGTATAATCATATAGGTTTTCTCTATTATTATTTTTGATGAAATTTCATACGTGATATGAACCGCTTCATTTTTGTGTGTTTGCAATGTCTCGAGCAGAATGATGTAGCTTGGGTCTCAAAATGTATTACCTAGCTGTCATTGTTAATAGTACTTTCATATAGTAGTAAGCACTTAATTATCCATTAATCAATACTTACCAAAATAGTAGAGACAAACTGGGATGTATGACAATTATATGGTTAATTAGTGTTTTCTCACTAATGAATTTTCCCCTATTATATATGGAACATTTTAGCGAAAGAGTCTCCACTGCTTTGCTAGATATACGTGAGAACAATCTTCAAGTTGTGTCACATCCAAGGTTTACTCCATTTTTACGCAAGTCCCAAACGCTCAAATTCATTGAGGCTCATATTTTTTTTGGTAACTTGATCGAAATTATGGAAGCACTCGAGTGTAAGTGAATGTCTTTGCATTCGGACTATTAAAAATTTGATATGTGGGTTCAAAACTTGCTAGCCCGTGCACGCGCACAGGTTGACAACTAGTTATTGATACGTATCCAACGTATCTCCTTTTTCAAACACTTTTGCCCTTGTTTTGGACTGTAACTTGCATGATTTGAGTGGAACTAACACAGACTGACGCTGTTTTCAGCAGAATTGTCATGGTGTTATTTTTGTGCAGAAATAAAAGTTCTTGGAATGACCTGAAACTTCACGGAGAATATTTTTGGAATTAATAAAAATACTGGCGAAAAAATCAACACCAGGGGCCCACACCCTGTCCACGAGGGTGGAGGGCGCGCCCACCCCCCTGGGCGCGCCCCCTACCTCATGGGCCCCCTGAGGCTCCACCGATCTCAACTCCAACTCTATATATTCACGTTCGGGGAGAAAAAAACCAGAGAGAAGGATTCATCGCGTTTTACGATACGGAGCCGCCGCCAAGCCCTAATCTGTCTCGAGAGGGCTGATCTGGAGTCCTTTCGGGGCTCCAGAGAGGGGAATCCGTCGCCATCATCATCATCAACCTTCCTCCATCACCAATTTCATGATGCTCACCGCCGTGCATGAGTAATTCCATCGTAGGCTTGCTGGACGGTGATGGGTTGGATGAGATTTACCATGCGAGTTAGTTTTGTTAGGGTTTGATCCCTAGTATCCATTATGTTCTGAGATTGATGTTGCTATGACTTTGCTATGCTTAATGCTTGTCACTAGGGCCCGAGTGCCATGATTTCAGATCTGAACCTATTATGTTTTCATGAATATATGTGAGTTCTTGATCCTATCTTGCATGTCAATAGTCACCTACTATGTGTTATGATTCGGTAACCCCGAAGTGACAATAATCAGGACCACTCCCGGTGATGACCGTAGTTTGAGGAGTTCATGTATTCACTATGTATTAATGCCTTGGTCCGGTACTCTATTAAAAGGAGGCCTTAATATCCCTTAGTTTCCAATTGGACCCCGCTGCCACGGGAGGGTAGGACAAAACATGTCATGCAAGTTCTTTTCCATAAGCATGTATGACTATATTCGGAATACATGCCTACATTACATTGATGAACTGGAGCTAGTTCTGTGTCACCCTATATTATAACTGTTGCATGAGGAATCGCATCCAACATAATTATCCATCACTGATCAAATGCCTACGAGCTTTTCACATATTGATCTTTGCTTAGTTACTTTTCCGTTGCCACTGTTACAATTACTACAAAACTGCTACTGTTACCTTTACCACCTTTACCGTTACTTCCATACTACTTTGCTACTAAATACTTTGCTGCAGATATTAAGTTTTCCAGGTGTGGTTGAATTGACAACCCAACTGCTAATACTTGAGAATATTCTTTGGCTCCCCTTGTGTCGAATCAATAAATTTGGGTTGAATACTGTACCATGGAAAACTGTTGCGATCCCCTATACTTGTGGGTTATCAAGACTATTTTCTGGCGCCGTTGCCGGGGAGCATAGCTCTATTGTTTGAGTCACTTGGGATTTATATCTGTTGATCACTATGAGGAACTTGAAAGACGAAAAAACCAAGATTTATCCATCAACTACGAGGGGAGGTAAGGAACTGCCATCTAGCTCTGCACTTGATTCACCTTCTGTTTTGAGTAAACTTCTGACACCTAAACCTATTCATGCTATTGATTCTGATATGTCGCATGTTATTGATGGTGCCACTTCTCCTATGCATGATACTTATGATGAAATTACTTCTATGCTTGACAATACTGTGCCATTAGGTGAATTTCTTGATGAACAACTTGCTAGGGTTAAAGAGATTGAAATTATTGAAACTGATAATATTGATGAAAGTGATGATGAAGATTCTCCCCTAGATATGAAATGCCTGATGTACCTGAGGGTTACGTTATGGATGAAGAAACTGCTAGAGACTTTTTTGCTTGCAAAGATAGATATGATCTTAAGAAACTGTTAGCTAAGCTTAAAGAAAAATCTTTGAATGCTAGAATGAAATATGACCCTGCTTTTGCTACTTCACCTATCTGTATTTCTGATAAGGATTATGATTTCTGTATCGATCCTGAGTTGATTACTTTGGTTGAGTCTGATCCTTTTTATGGCTATGAATTTGAAACTGCTGTGGCACATCTTACTAAATTAAATGATATAGCCACCCGATTTACTCATGAGGAAAAAATTCGGTACTACTATATCCTTAAGCTATTTCCGTTCTCATTAAAGGGTGATACTAAAACATGGTTTAATTCTCTTACTCCTGGTTGTGTGCGTAGTCCCCAGGATATGATTTATTACTTCTCCGCTAAATATTTCCCTGCTCATCAGAAACAAGCTGCCTTAAGGGAAATATATAATTTTGTGCAAATTGAAGAAGAGAGTCTCCCACAAGCTTGGGGGAGGCTTCTCTGATTACTTAATGCTTTGCCTGATGCTTCCAGAGACCATCTGCATAGTTGTGCTGGTTGTGTTTTCAGGGAAAGAATTGTTGATCAAGCTGAATTGCTATTGAATAAAATGTTGAGTAATGATAATAATTGGACACTTTCTAAACCAACTCCGAAGGAAAGGGGTATTCTATTTCTTAGTCCTGAAGATATGCAAGAGGCAAAGAAATCTATGAAAGAAAAGGGTATTAAAGCTGAAGTTGTCAAGAATTTACCACCTATTGAAGAAATACATGGTCTTGATAACCCGACACAGGTAGTAAAGGAAAATTCTCTCTATAGATTTGATGAAGGTGATATTCCTCGTTATAAGTCTGCTAGCCAATGCTTAGATGAGTTTGATAATTTTATTGTTAAACAAGAAAACTTCAATGCTTATGTGGGTAGACAATTGAAACGTAATGCTTATATGATTGAACACTTGAGTGATTATATGTCTAGAGTTAAAGGTGAACTTAAACTTATCAGTAAACATGCTTCTATGGTTACCACTCAAGTAGAACAAGTGCTTAAAGCTCAGAATGATTTGCTCAATGGATTAAATAATAAGAAAAATGATAATGATGTTAGAGTTATGACTAGAGGGGGTAAAATGACTCAGGAACCTTTGTATCCCGAGGGCCATCCTAAGAGAGTTGAGCAAGATTCTCAGAGAACTAATGTTGATGCACCTAGTCCTTCTAAGAAGAAGAAAAATAAAAATGATATGACTTTGCATGCTTCTAGTGAACCTGTTGTTGACACACCTGAGAATCCCAATGATATTTCTATTTCTGATGTTGAAACACAATCTGGTAATGAACATGAACCTAGTGATAATATTAATGATGATGTTCCTGATGATGCTCAACCTAGCAATGACAATGATGTAGAGATTGAACCTGTTGTTGATCTTGATAACCCACAATCAAAGAATCAACGTTATGATAAGAGAGACTTTGTTGCTAGGAAGCACGGTAAAGAAAGAGAACCATGGGTTCAGAAACCCATGCCTTTTCCTCCTAAACCATCCAAGAAAAAGGATGATGAGGATTTTGAGCGCTTTGCTGAAATGATTAGACCTATCTTTTTGCGTATGCGTTTGACTCATATGCTTAAAATGAATCCTTATGCTAAGTATGTGTAGTAGACATCAAGCAATTTCTGGCGTCGTTGCCAGGGAGGTGAGTGCTTGAAGGTATATCTTTAGATCTTGCAATCAAATCTTTTAGTTTCTTGTTTTATCACTAGTTTAGTTTATAAAAGAAAACTACAAAAAATTTGAAATTGAGGGTGCCTCATATGCTTCATCTTTTTAATATCTTTCATGAAAATAAGGATTCCGATAATTGTGCCAAAGTGTTAGAAGAAGAATGCATTAAAATGTTTGGCACTAAATCTTTGAATGATGAGCATGATTGCAATGTTGTTAGTACAAACTCTTTGAATATCCATGGTTGATGTCTACTACGCAACCTTCTTCTTGTAGACGTTGTTGGGCCTCCAAGTGCAGAGGTTCGTGGGACATTAGCAAATTTCCCTCAAGTGGATGACCTAAGGTTTATCAATCCGTGGGAGGCGTAGGGTGAAGATGGTCTCTCTCAAACAACCCTGCAACCAAATAACAAAGAGTCTCTTGTGTCCCCAACACACCCAATACAATGGTAAATTGTATAGGTGCACTAGTTCGGCGAAGAGATGGTGATACAAGTGCAATATGGATGGTAGATATATGTTTTCGTAATCTGAAAATAGAAAAACAGCAAGGTAGCAAGTGGTAAAAGTGAGCGTAAACGGTATTGCAATGCTAGGAAACAAGGCCTAGGGGTCATACTTTCACTAGTGCAAGTTCTCTCAACAATAATAACATAATTGGATCATATAACAATCCCTCAACATGCAACAAAGAGTCACTCCAAAGTCACTATATAATAGCGGAGAACAAACGAAGATATTATTGTAGGGTACAAAACCACCTCAAAGTTATTCTTTCGGATAGATCTATTCAAGAGTTTGTAGTAAAATAACGCGAAGCTATTCTTTCTGTTCGATCTATCATAGAGTTCGTACTAGAATAACACCTTAAGACACAAATCAACCAAAACCCTAATGTCACCTAGATACTCCAATGTCACCTCAAGTATCCGTGGGTATGATTATACAGTATGCATCACACAATCTCAGATTCATCTATTCAACCAACACATAGAACCTCAAAGAGTGCCCCAAAGTTTCTACCGGAGAGTCAAGACGAAAACGTGTGCCAACCCCTATGCATATGTTCACGAGGTTACAGAACTCGCAAGTTGATCCGCAAAACATACATCAAGTAGATCACGTGAATATCCCATTGTCACCACAGATAAGCACACGCAAGACATACATCAAGTGTTCTCAAATCCTTAAAGACTCAATCCAATAAGATAACTTCAATGGAAAAACTCAATCCATTACAAGAGAGTAGAGGGGGAGAAACATCATAAGATCCAACTATAATAGCAAAGCTCGCGATACATCAAGATCGTGCCGAATCAAGAACACGAGAGAGAGAGAGAGAGAGAGAGAGAGAGAGAGAGATCAAACACATAGCTACTGGTACATACCCTCAGCCCCGAGGGTGATCTACTCCCTCCTCGTCATGGAGAGCGTCGGGATGATGAAGATGGCCACCGGTGAGGGATCCCCCCTCCGGCAGGGTGCCGAAACAGGGTCCCGATTGGTTTTTGGCGGCGGAACTCCCGATCTTGGTTATGTTCTAGGGGTTTCTGTATATATAAGAGGTTTTGGCATCAGGGACAAGTCAGGGGGGTCTCCGAGGCGGCCACGAGGTAGGGGGTGTGCCCAGGGGGGTAGGGCGCGGCCCCCACCCTTGCCGGTGCCTCGGGACTCTTCTGGCCCATCTCCGATACTCCGTGGGCTTCTTGTGGTCCAAAAATAATCTCCGTCAATTTTCAGGTCAATTGTACTCCGTTTGGTTTTCCTTTTTTGCGATACTCAAAGACAAGGAAAAAATAGAAACTTGCACTGGGCTCTAGGTTAATAGGTTAGTCCCAAAAATCATATAAAATAGCATATAAATGCATATAAAACAGCTAAGATTGATAATATCATAGCATGGAACAATCAAAAATTATAGATACGTTGGAGACGTATCAAGAATCCCCAAGCTTAATTCCTGCTCGTCCTCGAGTAGGTAAATGATAAAAACAGAATTTTTTATGTGGAATGCTACCTAACATATTTATCAATGTAATCTTCTTTATTGTGGCAAGAATATTCAGATCCATAAGATTCAAAACAAAAGTTTAATATTGACATGAAAACAATAATACTTCAAGCATACTAACAAAGCAATCATGTCTTCTCAAAATAACATGGCCAAAGCAAGCTATCCCTACAAAATCATATATTATGGCTATGCTCTATCTTCATCACACAAAATATTCAAATCATGCACAACCCCAATGACAAGCCAAGCAATTGTTTCATACTTTTGATGTTCTCAAACTTTTTCAATCTTCACGCAATACATGAGCGTGAGCAATGGACATAGCACTATAGGTGAATAGAATGGTGGTTGTGGAGAAGACAAAAAGTAGAAGATAGTCTCACATCAACTAGGCGTATCAACGGTCTCTGGAGATGCCCATCAATAGATATCAATGTGAGTGATTAGGGATTGCCATGCAACGGATGCACTAGAGCTATAAGTGTATGAAAGCTCAACAAAAGAAACTAAGTGGGTGTGCATCCAACTCGCTTGCTCACGAAGACCTAGGGCATTTTGAGGAAGCCCATCATTGGAATATACAAGCCAAGTTCTATAATGTAAAATTCCCACTAGTATATGAAAGAGACAACATAGGAGACTCTCTATCATGAAGATCACGGTGCTACTTTGAAGCACAAGTGTGGTAAAAGGATAGTAACATTGTCCCGTCTCTCTTTTTCTCTCTCTCTTTTTTGGGGGCCTTCTCTTTTTCCCTTCTTTGGCCACTTTTTTATTTTATTTTTTATTTTTCGTCCGGAGTCTCATCCCGACTTGTGGGGGAATCATAGTCTCCATCATCCTTTCCTCACTGGGACAATGCTCTAATAATGATGATCATGACACTTTTATTTACTTACAACTCAAATATTACTTAGAACAAAATATGACTCTATGTGAATGCCTCCGGCTGTGTACCGGGATATGCAATGAATCAAGAGTGACATGTATAAAAGAATTATGAAGGTGGATTTGCCACAAATACGATGTCAACTACATGATCACGCAAGGCAATATGACAATGATGAAGCGTGTCATAATAAACAGAACGGTGGAAAGTTGCATTGCAATATATCTCGGAATGGCTATGGAAATGCCATTATAGGTAGGTATGGTGGCTGTTTTGAGGAAGGTAATGGTGGGTGTATGGTACCGGCGAAAGTTGCGCGGCACAAGAGAGGCTAGCAATGGTGGAAGGGTGAGAGTGCGTATAATCCATGGACTCAACATTAGTCATAAAGAACTCACATACTTATTGCAAAAATCTATTAGTTATCGAAACGAAGTACTACGCGCATGCTCCTAGGGGGGTAGATTGGTAGGAAAAGACCATCGCTCGTCCCCGACCGCCACTCATAAGGAAGGCAATCAAAAAATAAACCATGCTCCGACTTCATCACATAACGGTTCACCATACGTGCATGCTACAGGAATCACAAACTTTAACACAAGTATCTCTCAAATTCACAACTACTCACTAGCATGACTCTAATATTACCATCCTCATATCTCAAAACAATCATAAGGATAACTTCTCATAGTATTCAATGCACTTTATATGAAAGTTTTTATTATATCCATCTTGGATGCCCATCATATTAGGACTAATTTTATAGCCAAAGCAAATTACCATGCTGTTCTAAAGACTCTCGAAATAATATAAGTGAAGCATGATAGTTCATCTATTTCTTCAAAATAAAACCACCGTCGTGCTCTAAGAAGATATAAGTGAAGCACTAGAGCAAATGACAAACCACTCCAAAAGATATAAGTGAAGATCAATGAGTAGTCGAATAATTTTGTAACTACGTGAAGACTCTCTAACATTTAAGAATTTCAGATCTTGGGATATTATTCAAACAGCAAGTAAAACAAAAGAAAATAAAATGACGCTCCAAGTAAAACATATATCATGTGGTGAATAAAAATATAGCTCCAAGTAAGGTTACTGATGAACGAAGACGAAAGAGGGGATGCCTTCCAGGGCATCCCCAAGCTTAGGCTCTTGGTTGTCCTTGAATATTACCTTGGGATTCTTTGGGCATCCCCAAGCTTATGCTCTTGCCACTCTTTATTCCATAGTCCATTGAATCGTTACCCAAAACTACAAAACTTCAGAACACAAAACTCAACAGAAAACTCGTAAGCTCCTTTAGTATAAGAAAATAAATCACCACTTAAATACTGTTGTGAACTCATTCTAACTTCATATTGGTGTAATATCTACTGTATTCCAACTTCTCTATGGTTCATACCCTCCGATACTACTCATAGATTCATCCAAATAAGCAAACAACACAATGAAAACATAATCTGTCAAAAATAGAATAGTCTGTAGTAATCTGTATCATTCGAATACTTCTGTAACTTCAAAATTATGAAATTTTGGTGGACGTGAGGAATTTATCTATTGACCATCTGCAAAAATAATCAACCTAAAAGCACTCTCCAATAAAACATGGCAGCTAATCTCGTGAGCGGAAAAGTTTCTGTTTTTTATAGCAAGATCGCATAGACTTCACCCAAGTCTTCCCAAAGGTTGTACCTGGCACAAACACTAATTAAAACATAAAACCACATCTAAATAGAAGCTAGATGAATTATTTATTACTAAACAGGAGCAAAAGGCAAAGAACAAAAATAAAATTGGGTTGCCTCCCAACAAGCGCTGACTGTTTGACACGAAAATGGAAATGGACTTCGCTCATACAAAAAGATAGAAGGTTTCGTATAAGCGTCTCCCTTGACCCGGGGTACAAAGTGTTGCGGGCATGCCAGTGTACAAAGTACACAAATAGAAAATAAAGGAAAAAAAGAAAGTGTAGGGCCTGCTGGCGCGGCCAAAGTGATCAAGCGATCGGGTCTCCTGGTTCCCGGGGGCCTCGGAAAGCCCCGGTTAATTACTCCCGCGGATAGTACCGCAGGACACCTCCGATAAACTGCGTAGTCGTCGTCTTCAGTCTTCGCTTTGCGTTCCTCATGCATGGTGGTGGTGTATGTGTGTGGCGGCGGCAGAGTCCGTGTACAGAGTGGTACACGCACCGTCGAAAACGTGGCCTTTGCTCCGGCCATGCCCGCCTACGCCGTCTTGCCTCGTCGGTCTTGAGCGGCATTGATGTGGTTGTTGAAGTAGGTTGCATGGTTGGGCTTGGCTTGGACGTCGTCGATGACTTTGTAGATTCGCTGGAACTGCAAGGGGTATGTGTTGGGGAACGTAGTAATTTCAAAAAATTTCCTACGAACACGCAAGATCATGGTGATGCATAGCAACGAGAGGGGAGAGTGTTGTCCACGTACCCTCGTAGACCTATAGCGGAAGCGTTAACACAACGCGGTTGCTGTAGTCATACGTCTTCACGATCCGACCGATCAAGTACCGAACGTACGGCACCTCCGAGTTCAGCACACGTTCAGCTCGATGACGTCCCTCGAACACCGATCTAGCCGAGTTTTGAGGGAGTGTTTCGTCAGCACGACGGCGTGGTGACGATGATGATGTTCTACCGACGCAGGGCTTCGCCTAAGCACCGCTACGATATTATCGAGGTGTAATATGGTGGAGGGGGGCACCGCACACGGCTAAGAGATCAATAGATCAATTGTTGTGTCTATGGGGTGCCCCCTGCCCCCGTATATAAAGGAGCAAGGGGAGGCCGCCGGCCAAGGAGGAGGGCGCGCCAAGGGGGGAGTCCTACTCCCACCAGGAGTACGACTCCTCCTTTCCTTGTTGGAATAGGAGAAGGGAAGGGAGAAGGAGAAAGAAGGAAGGGGGCCCCCCCTCCCTAGTCGAATTCGGACTAGTCCATGAGGAGGGGTGCGGCCACCCATTGGGGCCTTTCTCTCCTTTCCAGTATGGCCCATTAAGGCCCAATACGAATTCCCGTAACTCTCCCGTACTCCGAAAAATACCCGAATCACTCGGAGCCTTTCCGAAGTCCGAATATAGTCGTCCAATATATCGATCTTTACCTCTCGACCATTTCGAGACTCCTCGTTAAGTCCCTGATCTCATCCGGGACTCCGAATTCCTTCGGTACATCAAAACATATAAACTCATAATATAACTGTCATCGTAACGTTAAGCGTGCGGACCCTACGGGTTCGAGGACTATGTAGACATGACCGAGACACCTCTCCGGTCAATAACCAATAGCGGAACCTGGATGCTCATATTGGCTCCCACATATTCTACGAAGATCTTTATCGGTCAAACCGCATAACAACATACGTTGTTCCCTTTGTCATCGGTATGTTACTTGCCCGAGATTCGATCGTCGGTATCTCAATACCTAGTTCAATCTCGTTACCGGCAAGTCTCTTTACTCGTTCCGTAATACATCATCCCGCAACTAACTCATTAGTTACAATGCTTGCAAGGCTTATAGTGATGTGCGTTACCGAGTGGGCCCAGAGATACCTCTCCGATAATCGGAGTGACAAATCCTAATCTCGAAATACGCCAACCCAACAAGTACCTTCGGAGACACCTGTAGAGCACCTTTATAATCACCCAGTTACGTTGTGACGTTTGGTAGCACACAAAGTGTTCCTCGTGTAAATGGGAGTTGCATAATCTCATAGTCATAGGAACATGTATAAGTCATGAAGAAAGCAATAGCAACATACTAAACGATCGAGTGCTAAGCTAACGGAATGGGTCAAGTCAATCACATCATTCTCCTAATGATGTGATCCTGTTAATCAAATGACAACTCATGTCTATGGCTAGGAAACATAACCATCTTTGATCAACGAGCTAGTCAAGTAGAGGCATACTAGTGACACTCTGTTTGTCTATGTATTCACACATGTATCAAGTTTCCGGTTAATACAATTCTAGCATGAATAATAAACATTTATCATGATATAAGGAAATAAGTAATAACTTTATTATTGCCTCTAGGGCATATTTCCTTCAGTCTCCCACTTGCACTAGAGTCAATAATCTAGTTCACATCACCATGTGATTTAACATCAATAGTTCACATCACCATGTGATTAACACCCATAGTTCACATCGTCATGTGACCAACACCCAAAGGGTTTACTAGAGTCAGTAATCTAGTTCACATCGCTATGTGATTAACACCCAAAGAGTACTAAGGTGTGATCATGTTTTTCTTTGTGAGATAATTTTAGTCAACGGGTCTGTCACATTCAGATCCGTAAGTATTTTGCAAATTTCTATGTGTACAATGCTCTGCATGGAGTTACTCTAGCTAATTGCTCCCACTTTCAATATGTATCTAGACCGAGACTTAGAGTCATATAGATTAGTGTCAAAACTTGCATCGACGTAACCCTTTACGACGAACCTTTTATCACTTCCATAATCGAGAAACATATCCTTATTCCAGTAAGGATAATTTTGACCGCTGTCTAGTGATTTACTCCTAGATCACTATTGTACTCCCTTGCCAAAATCAGTGTAGGGTACACAATAGATCTGGTACACAGCATGGCATACTTTATAGAATCCTATGGCCGAGGCATAGGGAATGTCTTTCATTCTTTTTCTATCTTCTGCCGTGGTCGGGCTTTGAGTCTTACTCAATTTCACACCTTGTAACACAGGCAAGAAACTCTTTCTTTGATTGTTCCATTTTGAACTACTTCAAAATCTTGTCAAGGTATGTACTCATTGAAAAACTTATCAAGCGTCTTGATCTATCTCTATAGATCTTGATGCTCAATATGTAAGCAGCTTCACCGAGGTCCTTCTTTGAAAAACTCCTTTCAAATACTCCTTTATGCTTTGCAGAATAATTCTACATTATTTCCAATCAACAATATGTTATTCACATATACTTATCAGAAATGTTGTAGTGCTCCCACTCACTTTCTTGTAAATACAGGCTTCACCACAAGTCTGTATAAAACTATATGCTTTGATCAACTTATCAAAGCGTATATTCCAACTCTGAGATGCTTGCACCAGTCCATAGATGGATCGCTGGAGCTTGCATATTTTGTTAGCACCTTTAGGATTGATAAAACCTTCTGGTTGCATCATATACAATTCTTCTTTAATAAATCCATTAAGGAATGCAGTTTTGTTTATCCATTTGCCAGATTTCATAAAATGCGGCAATTGCTAACATGATTCAGACAGACTTAAGCATAGATACGAGTGAGAAACTCTCATCGTAGTCAACACCTTAAACTTGTCGAAAACCTTTTGCGACAATTCTAGCTTTGTAGATAGTAACACTACTATCAGCGTCCGTCTTCCTCTTGAAGATCCATTTAATCTCAATGGCTCGCCGATCATTGGGCAAGTCAATCAAAGTCCATACTTTGTTCTCATACATGGATCCCATCTCGGATTTCATGGCCTCAAGCCATTTTGCGGAATCTGGGCTCACCATTGCTTCTTCATAGTTCGTAGGTTTGTCATGGTCTAGTAACATAACCTCCAGAACAGGATTACCGTACCACTCTGGTGCGGATCTTAATCTGGTTGACCTCCGAGGTTCAGTAATAACTTGATCTGAAGTTTCATGATCATTATCATTAACTTCCCCACTAATTGGCGTAGGTGTCGCAGAAACTAGTTTTTGTGATGATCTACTTTCCAATAAGGGAGCAGGTACAGTTACCTCATCAAGTTCTACTTTCCTCCCACTCACTTCTTTCGAGAGAAACTCCTTCTCTAGAAAGGATCCATTCTTAGCAACGAATGTCTTGCCTTCGGATCTGTGATAGAAGGTGTACCCAACAGTCTCCTTTGGGTATCCTATGAAGACACATTTCTCCGATTTAGGTTTGAGCTTATCAGGTTGAAGTTTCTTCACATAAGCATCGCAACCCCAAACTTTAAGATACGACACCATTGGTTTCTTGCCAAACCATAGTTCATAAGGTGTCGTTTCAACGGATTTTGATGGTGCCCTATTTAGAGTGAATGCAGCCGTCTCTAAAGCATAACCCCAAAACGACAGCGGTAAATCAGTAAGAGACATCATAGATCGCACCATATCTAGTAAAGTATGATTACGACGTTCGGACACACCATTACGCTGTGGTGTTCCGGGTGGCATGAGTTGCGAAACTATTCCGCATTGTTTCAAATGAAGACCAAACTCATAACTCAAATATTCTCCTCCACGATCAGATCGTAGAAATTTTATTTTGTTGTTACGATGATTTTCAACTTCACTCTGAAATTTTTTGAACTTTTCAAATGTTTCAGACTTATGTTTCATCAAGTAGATATACCCATATCTGCTCAAATCATCTGTGAAGGTGAGAAAATAACGATATCCGCCACGAGCCTCAATATTCATCGGACCACATACATCTGTATGTATGATTTCCAATAAATCTGTTGCTCTCTCCATAGTTCCGGAGAACGGTGTTTTAGTCATCTTGCCCATGAGGCACGGTTCGCAAGTACCAAGTGATTCATAATCAAGTGATTCCAAAATCTGGGCTCACCATCGCTTCTTCATGGTGATGCATAGCAACGAGAGGGGAGAGTGTTGTCCACGTACCCTCGTAGACCGATAGCGGAAGCGTTAACACAATGCGGTTGATGTAGTCGTACGTCTTCACGATCCGACCGATCAAGTACCGAACGTACGGCACCTCCGAGTTCAGCACACGTTCAGCTCGATAACGTCCCTCGAACTCCGATCCAGCCGAGTGTTGAGGGAGAGTTTCGTCAGCACGACGGCGTGGTGACGATGATGATGTTCTACCGACGCAGAGCTTCGCCTAAGCACCGCTACGATATTATCGAGGTGTAATATGGTGGAGGGGGGCACCGCACACGGCTAAGAGATCAATAGATCAATTGTTGTGTCTATGGGGTGCCCCCCTGCCCCCGTATATAAAGGAGCAAGGGGGAGGCCGCCGGCCAAGGAGGAGGGCGCGCCAAGGGGGGAGTCCTACTCCCACCAGGAGTAGGACTCCTCCTTTCCTTGTTGGAATAGGAGAAGGGAAGGGAGAAGGAGAAAGAAGGAAGGGGGCGCCCCCCCTCCCTAGTCGAATTCGGACTAGTCCATGGGGAGGGGTGTGGCCACCCTTTGGGGCCTTTCTCTCCTTTCCCGTATGGCCCATTAAGGCCCAATACGAATTCTCGTAACTCTCCGGTACTCCGAAAAATACCCGAATCACTCGGAACCTTTCCGAAGTCCAAATATAGTCGTCCAATATATCGATCTTTACGTCTCGGCCATTTCGAGACTCCTCGTCAAGTCCCTGATCTCATCCGGGACTCCGAACTCCTTCGGTACATCAAAACATATAAACTCATAATATAACTGTCATCGTAATGTTAAGCGTGCGGACCCTACGGGTTCGAGAACTATGTAGACATGACCGTGACACCTCTCCGGTCAATAACGAATAGCGGAACCTGGATGCTTATATTGGCTGCCACATATTCTACGAAGATCTTTATCGGTCGAACCGCATAACAACATACGTTGTTCCCTTTGTCATCGGTATGTTACTTGCCCGAGATTCGATCGTCGGTATCTCAATACCTAGTTCAATCTCGTTACCGGCAAGTCTCTTTACTCGTTCCGTAATACATCATCCCGCAACTAACTCATTAGTTACAATGCTTGCAAGGCTTATAGTGATGTGCATTACCGAGTGGGCCCAGAAATACCTCTCCGATAATCGCAGTGACAAATCTTAATCTCGAAATACGCCAACCCAACAAGTACCTTCGGAGACACCTGTAGAGCACCTTTATAATCGCCCTGTTACGTTGTGACGTTTGGTAGCACACAAAGTGTTCCTCCGGTAAACGGGAGTTGCATAATCTCATAGTCATAGGGACATGTATAAGTCATGAAGAAAGCAATAGCAACATACTAAACGATCGAGTGCTAAGCTAACGGAATGGGTCAAGTCAATCACATCACTCCTAATGATGTGATCCCGTTAATCAAATGACAACTGATGTCTATGGCTAGGAAACATAACCATCTTTGATCAATGAGCTAGTCAAGTAGAGGCATACTAGTGACACTCTGTTTGTCTATGTATTCATACATGTATCAAGTTTCCGGTTAATACAATTCTAGCATGAATAATAAACATTTATCATGATATAAGGAAATAAATAATAACTTTATTATTGCCTCTAGGGCATATTTCCTTCAGTATGCCCCGCGGGAGTAGATGTCGAAAGGAGAAGAAGGAATGGATGGACGTGTGACACATGGTGTGCACACGTCCGTACATGACCGCATACACCGCCGCCAATTGCGGAGGAAGTCGCCACTTTGCACCGCTCGGCACGGCCGGCGATGGCACAAGAGCCGCACGACAATGCGCATGCCACTGACATGGAGTGCCGGACCGGGAGCCGCTAAACATGAGCGGACCCCGACACGTGTGAGACGTGTTCGTGCCGACGAAGAGGGAGGCCACAAGATGCGCCTAAGTGTGTCCCGGTCCAAACCGGATGATGTCTCCGCCGCCATAGTTACGACGAGTCATCGTGGCTCATTGAGAGTCGCGCCGCCTCCATGGTTACGACGAGTCGTCGTGACTCGTCGAGCGCCGCGCCGCCTCCATGGTTACGATGAGTCATCTGAAGGAAATATGCCCTAGAGGCAATAATAAAGTATTATTTATTTCCTTATATCATGATAAATGTTTATTATTCATGCTAGAATTGTATTAATCGGAAACATAATACATTTGTGAATCCATAGACAAACAGAGTGTCACTAGTATGCCTCTACTAGACTAGCTCGTTGATCAAAGATGGTTATGTTTCCTAGCCATAAACATGAGTTGTCATTTGATTAACGGGATCACATCATTAGGAGAATGATGTGATTGACTTGACCCATTCCGTTTGCTTAGCACTCGATCGTTTAGTATGTTGCTATTGCTTTCTTCATGACTTATACATGTTCCTATGACTATGAGATTATGCAACTCCCGTTTACCGCAGGAACACTTTGTGTGCTACCAAACGTCACAACGTAACTGGGTGATTATAAAGGTGCTCTACAGGTGTCTCCAAAGGTACTTGTTGGGTTGGCGTATTTCGAGATTAGGATTTGTCACTCCGATTGTCGGAGAGGTATCTCTGGGCCCACTCGGTAATGCACATCACTATAAGCCTTGCAAGCATTGTAACTAATGAGTTAGTTGCGGGATGATGTATTACGGAACGAGTAAAGAGACTTGCCGGTAACGAGATTGAACTAGGTATAGGGATATCGACGATCGAATCTCGGGCAAGTAACATACCGATGACAAAGGGAACAACGTATGTTCTTGTGCAGTCTGACCGATAAAGATCTTCGTAGAATATGTGGGAACCAATATGAGCATCCAGTCTCCGCTATTGTTTATTGACCGGAGAGGTGTCTCAGTCATGTCTACATAGTTCTCGAACACGTAGGGTCTGCACGCTTAACGTTACGATGACAGTTATATTATGAGTTTATATGTTTTGATGTACCGAAGGTTGTTCAGAGTCCCGGATGAAATCACGGACATGACGAGGAGTCTCGAAATGGTCGAGACATAAAGATTGATATATTGGAAGCCTATGTTTGGACATCGGAAGTGTTCCGGGTGAAATCGGGATTTTTCCGGAGTACCGGGAGGTTACCGGAACCCCCCGGTAACTTAATGGGCCTTCGTGGGCCTAGGTGGAAGAGAGGAGAGGAGGCCAGGGCAGGGCCGCGCGCCCCTTCCCCCCAAGTCCAAATAGGACAAGGAGAAGGGGGCGGCGCCCCCCCCCTTCCTTCCTCCCCTCCACCTCTTCCCCCTCTCTCCTAGTCCAACATGGAAAAGGGGGGCAGTCCTACTCCCGGTAGGAGTAGGACTCCTCCTAGGCGCGCCTCTCCTCCTTGGCCGGCGGCCTCCCCCTTGCACCTTTATATACGGGGGCAGGGGGCACCTCAAAACACACAATTGATCAACGATCTTTTAGCCGTGTGCGGGGCCCCCCTCCACCATATTACACCTCGATAATATCGTTGCGGAGCTTAGGCGAAGCCCTGCGTCGGTAGAACATCATCATCATCACCACGCCGTCATGCTGACGAAACTCTCCCTCAACACTCGGCTGGATCGGAGTTCGAGGGACATCATCGAGCTGAACGTGTGCTGAACTCGGAGGTGCCGTGCGTTCGGTTCTTGATCGGTCGAATCGTGAAGACGTACGACTACATCAACCGCGTTGTGTTAACGCTTCCGCTTTCGGTCTACGAGGGTACGTGGACAACACTCTCCCCTCTCGTTGCTATGCATCACCATGATCTTCCGGGTGCGTAGAATTTTTTTGAAATTACTACGTTCCCCAACAGTGGTATCCGAGCCTGGTTTATGCGTTGATGTTATCCATGAGTAGAACACAAGTGAGTTGTGGGCGATATAAGTCATACTGCTTACCAGCATGTCATACTTTGGTTCAGCGGTATTTTGAGATGTAGCGGCCCGAACCGACATTACGCGTACGCTTACGCGAGACCGGTTTCACCGTTGCGAGCACTCGTTGCTTAAAGGTGACTGGCGGGTGTCTGTCTCTCTCACTATAGTTGAACCGAGTGTGGCTACACCCGGTCCTTGCGAAGGTTAAAACAGCAATAACTTGATAAACTATCGTTGTGGTTTTGATGCGTAGGTAAGAACGGTTCCTTCTAAGCCCGTAGCAGCCACGTAAAACTTGCAACAACAAAGTAGAGGACGTCTAACTTGTTTTTGCAGGGCATGTTGTGATGTGCTATGGTCAAGACATGATGCTATATTTTATTGTATGAGATGATCATGTTTTGTAACCGAGTTATCGGCAACTGGCAGGAGCCATATGGTTGTCGCTTTATTATATGCAATGCAATCGCCATGTAATTGTTTTACTTTATCACTAAGCGGTAGCGATAGTCGTAAAAGCAATAGTTGGCGAGACGACAACGATGCTACGATGGAGATCAAGGTGTCGAGGCGGTGACGATGGTGATCATGACGGTGCTTCGGAGATGGAGATCACAAGCACAAGATGATGATGGCCATATCATATCACTGATATTGATTGCATGTGATGTTTATCTTTTATGCATCTTATCTTGCTTTGATTGACGGTAGCATTATAAGATGATCTCTCACTAAAATTTCAAGATAAAAGTGTTCTCCCTGAGTATGCACCGTTGCGAAAGTTCTTCGTGCTGAGACACCACGTGATGACCGGTGTGATAGGATCTACGTTCAAATACAACAGGTGCAAAACAGTTGCACACGCGGAATACTCAGGTTAAACTTGACGAGCCTAGCATATGCAGATATGGCCTCGGAACACGGAGACCGAAAGGTCGAGCGTGAATCATATAGTAGATATGATCAACATAGTGATGTTCACCATTGAAACTACTCCATCTCACGTGACGATCGGACATGGTTTAGTTGATTTGGATCACGTAATCACTTAGATGATTAGAGGGATGTCTATCTAAGTGGGAGTTCTTAAGTAATATTATTAATAGAACTTAAATTTATAATGAACTTAGTACCTGATAGTATCTTGCTTGTCTATGTTAATTGTAGATAAATGGCCCGTGCTGTTGTTCCGTTGAATTTTAATGCGTTCCTTGAGAAAGCAAAGTTGAAAGATGATGGTAGCAATTACACGGACTGGGTCCGTAACTTGAGGATTATCCTCATTGCTGCACAGAAGAATTACGTCCTGGAAGCACCGCTAGGTGCCAGGCCTCCTGCAATAGCAACACCAGAAGTTATGAACGTCTGGCAGAGCAAAGCTGATGACTACTCGATAGTTCAGTGTGCCATGCTTTACGGCTTAGAACCGGGTCTTCAACGACGTTTTGAACGTCATGGAGCATATGAGATGTTCCAGGAGTTGAAGTTAATATTTCAAGCAAATGCGCCGATTGAGAGATATGAAGTCTCCAATAAGTTCTACAGCTGCAAGATAGAAGAGTATAGTTCTGTCAGTGAGCATATACTCAAAATGTCTGGGTATAATAATCACTTGATTCAACTGGGAGTTAATCTTCCGGAGGCGCCCCCCTTCCTTCCTCCCCTCCACCTCTTCCCCCTCTCTCCTAGTCCAACATGGAAAAGGGGGGAGTCCTACTCCCGGTAGGAGTAGGACTCCTCCTAGGCGCGCCTCTCCTGCTTGGCCGGCGGCCTCCCCCTTGCACCTTTATATACGGGGGTAGGGGGGCACCTCTAAACACACAATTGATCAACGATCTTTTAGCCGTGTGCGGTGCCCCCTCCACCATATTACACCTCGATAATATCGTTGCAGAGCTTAGGCGAAGCCCTGCGTCGGTAGAACATCATCATCGTCACCACACCGTCGTGCTGACGAAACTCTCCCTCAACACTCGGCTGGATCGGAGTTCGAGGGACATCATCGAGCTGAACGTATGCTGAACTAGGAGGTGACGTGCGTTCGGTACTTGATCGGTCGGATCGTGAAGACGTACGACTACATCAACCGCGTTGTGTTAACGCTTCCGCTTTCGGTCTACGAGGGTACATGGACAACACTCTCCCCTCTCGTTGCTATGCATCACCATGATCTTGCGTGTGCGTAGAATTTTTTTGAAATTACTACGTTACCCAACATCATCGTGACTCGTTGAGCGTCGCACCGCCTCCATGGTTACGACGAGTCGTCGTGACTCGTCGAGCGCCGCGCCGTCGCTGACGCGTCGAACGGACAATGTCGCCGAGTCCCGGCCAGCCCATCGAGCCTCCATGAACTGGTGAGACAACGGCGAAGGAGACCTCGCGATGTGGTGGAGCCACGCCCAGGCGCCGCCGATGGTGTAGGTAGAAGGGGTGGCGCACTAGATGGCGCCGGGTCGAACGATGCATGCCGACGAGTCCCGGCCAGCCCATGACGCCTCCGTGCACTGGTGAGACGGGGAGAGTAAGGCCTCGCGATGCGGCGGTGCCTCGCCTTGTCGCCGCCGATGGGGTAAGTAGAAGGAGGTGCGCCGAGTCGAACAATGCGTGCCGCCGAGTCCCGGCAAAACGAGGTTGCCGGTGGACTCGACGGTGGAGGGTGCACCGGGGACCGTGCATGGATGGCGGCCCCGATACATCGCCGTCTTGCATGGAGGGTGCACCGGGGGTCGCTCATAGGCGGCAGCCCCGGCACTTCATCGCCGATGGTGACTCCAGCGTGAAGGAGTCGCTGGGAGCTGCACATGAAGGGCAACCACGACGCGTCGTCGTGGTGAGGGGCGGCTCGCTGGAGGGCAATAGTACCCCGATGCGTCGTCACCGTTGGTGAGTCCGGCACGATGGTGTTGTTGGCGGAATAGGCAGTGCGGGGTGCACCGGGGACTGTGCATGGATGGTGGCCCCGGTAAGTCGTCGTCTTGCGTAGAGGATGTGTCGGGGGTTGTGCATGGCCGGTAACCCCGGCACTGAAAGTGTGTTATATCGACTAGAGGGGGGTGAATAGGCAATTTTTATGAATTCTTCACAGAGGAATTTGCAGGAGAGGAAATTCCTTAGTGAAGAACTACTTGCAGCGGAATAAGTATTCAAAAGTAAACATAACAGAACACAAGCATGGTCATCAAGATGAAATGAAGACAAGCACAGAGTACAGAAAGCGTAAACACATGATAACACAGGATGAAGACAAATAGACTGAAGAAATTGAACTAAGGAAATTGAGAAAGTCTTCAGTCAAAGTCTTCAAACAGAGATATGACAAGCACACAACACAGTAATGAGGAAATGAAAGAGTTGAGGAAATAGAACAAGTAAGCTTGGTGAAGACAATGATTTGGTAGACCAGTTCCAACTGCTATCTCAGT
Organism: Triticum aestivum; assembly: GCF_018294505.1. NCBI lineage: Eukaryota > Viridiplantae > Streptophyta > Magnoliopsida > Poales > Poaceae > Triticum > Triticum aestivum. The sequence continues at coordinate 558,454,911 of NC_057802.1, forward strand.
TGTACATCTGGTTGGAGCGGCTAGGTATTTAAACCTGAGGACACACAGTCCTCACCGTATTCTCCTTGAGCTAAGGTCACACAGACCTCGCCCAATCACTCGTGGTAAGTCTTCAGGTGACTTCCGAACCTTCACAAACTCGGTCACTCGGTGATCCACAATTCCTCTTGGATGCTCTAGACCATGACGCCTAAGCGTCTGGAAGAAGCGCATTCTTCAAAGGTAACAAGCGTCGGATCCATGCAGGATCAATCTCTTCAGTGATGCTCAATCACTTTGGGTTTGTAGGTGTTTGGGTTTGGGTTTTCCTCACTTGATGATTTTCGCTCAAAGTCCTCGGAGGATGAGATGCTCTCAAATGACAAGTGTCAGTTTCTCTCGGAGCATCCAACCAGCTAGGGGTTGTAGGGGGCGGCTATTTATAGCCTAGGGAGCAGCCCGACATGATAAGACATAAATGCCCTTCAATGATATGACCGTTAGGTGGGTAGACATTTTGGGACAGCTGGCGCATAGCACAGCAACGGTCGGAAATTTGACGTTCAAATTCCTCAGGGCTATCATGTTCCTCACTGTGTAGGCAATCCGCACTAGCGAATTCCTAACTCCTCAGTCAGAACAAATTCCTCGGAGACTAGAAGAACTTCGTCTCTGTCACTGAAGAATATGACTGAACTATATGAGATTTCAAATGGCTTCACTCGAAGGGATTGGTGGGTGTTGGATTTTGAGTTGAGCATCACATGGAAATTTTTCCTTAGTATTTCCTCGACCCCCTTTAACAGTAAGGTGTTTCCTATGACTCAAGAAAAAGAAAATGAAACTACGAAAACAAAAGTCTTCACGCTTCATGTTCCTTGAATGAATAACAAGTCTTCAAGGTCACACCAATTTCTTCACTTTCAAAGTCTTCAGAAAGTCTTCAGAAATCAAAAGTCTTCAGTCGAAGAACTTCATTTTTAGGGGTCGACTTTCTCTGTAAATATCAAACTCCTCATAGACTTATAGACCTGTGTACACTCATAAACACATTAGTCTCTTAACCTATAAGTCTTAATACACCAAAATCACTAAGGGGCACTAGATGCACTTACAATCTCCCCCTTTTTGGTGATTGATGACAATATAGGTTAAGTTTTCAACGGGGATAAACATATGAAGTATAAATACTGATATTGAGGAATTTGATTGCAAGATATAGAAGAACTCCCCCTAAAGATGTGCATAGTGAGGAATTTGCTTTGTAAGCAATGCACACTTGAAGAGTAGAATCATGGAGATCTCCCCCTATATCTTGTAATTCATACACGCATTTGACATATAATATGAAGAATTTGAAATGCATGATGAAATATGGTGACTGATGAAATTCAGCATGCGTGCAATAACATTAACAAGGAATAAGCATGCAGAAGAAACAGCAAAAGTATCAGGCCACCATAGAGTTTAAGTTTACAACTCGATCCAGCAAAGTCATCAGAAGAACGAGAGTTGTAACTTAGCAAAAAAACGCCCATATAGAGAGACCCGCTTGAAGACTAACTCAAATTTCTCCCCCTTTGTCATCGAATGACCAAAATGATCAAAAATGAGGACTAACGCCCCTGAAGAATATCAAGTTGATGGAGGAGCGCCAGCGTTGTTGGAGTCGTTTGACGTTGTAGGGCCTGCCGCAGTGTCGTCCAAGTCTTCATGCTCGTCGGTGTCGCGCAATGAAGAATAGGAGCTAGCCACCAAGGAAGGAACCTTCACCTTCTTGTATTTCTACGGTGGAGGTGCAGACCAGTCAAAATTTTCCTTGAGACCCATGTTCTTCAGATGTTCTTCGCTGTAAATGTGAGACAGAACAGCCCAGGTGCGACCAAAGACTTCATGGAGGTAGTAATGGTTTTTCTTCACTGCATTATGTGTAGCAGTCATGTTGTGAAGAATTGAACCAAACTGACGCTTAACCCATTTATGGTTTCAATCCACTTTCTGGTGAAGACTTAGCAGAAGTTCACGGTCAGTCATCACACGATGAGCAATAGCTTGATGATTTGGCTTGGAGGCATGGGCAGCAGAATCATGAGTGGCAGAGTAATCATTGGTGGAATAAGATGCAGCCTTGCAAAATTGACCATCCAATGGATGAATGCCTTCATCAATAACAGCTGGTGCCTTGCCCTTTTCATCAGCTGAGGAATAGGTCCACTTGAGGACTTCAATTGGGGGCAAGTAGCTGAGGTGATTCTGAAAATCAGCTTTGTAGTTGAGTGAAGACCTTGTTCTGAGGAATCTCATGATCCAGGGTGCATAAGGCTTCAGCTCAAACGGTGAAAGTGCAACATTTGCCAGAGTCCTCATGAAGAAATCGTGATAATTGTCAGGAATGCCATGAATGATGTTGAAAACTAGATTCTTCATGATGCCAACAATTTCCTCATCAGATGAGTCGTGGCCTTTGATTGGACTCATAGTTTTCGTCAGAATGTGATAGGCTATCCATGGTACATACTGCAATTCCTTCACGAGGAATTTTGTCCTTGAGGCTTGACCGGGCTTCAATGGCTTCATCAGCACTTGCATATAGTGATCTATAAGCTCAGGCTCTTGGTACATGCAACGAGCACCTTCAGGTGGAGGACTGATGGGAAGGGCGTGAAGTAATTCAGTGACCGGTGCCTTATAGTGAGTATTTTCACTCATCCAGTCCAAAACCCAGGAGCTCACATCATCAGGATCTCCTGTCATGTGCAAAGTTGCGTAGAATTGAAGAATGAGTTCTTCATTCCAATCAACTATGTCTGTGCAAAAGTTGAGGAGGCCTGTGTCATGAAGCACACTAAGGACAGGTGTGAAGCATGGCACTGATTCCATGTCCACATGAGGAACATGCTCGTGATCGAAGACTTTGTCCTTGTTGAAGAGAAGTGAAGAATAGAAGTTCGTCTGGCTGGCGGTCCAGAAGCGCTTCCTTCTAAGACGAGCAGAATCATAGGGATTGTAGTCAGTGAAGAACACGTGCTCGCCAAAGAAATCATCAGCCTTGAATTTCTGCTTCTTTGAGAATGGATGCTTTGGCTTGGGCTGAGGAGTGTCAGTCAATTGCATTATCACCTCAGGAATCGCAATCTCAGGTTCTTCGTGCTGAGGAATTTCAGCTTCTACTCCAGTGACAGCCTGGGTCTTCAATTCTTCATTTTCATTATCTTCAGCACTAGTGGCTGGAATTTCTTCATCGACAGACGGTGTGGCATGTAGTTCATCAGATCCCATTTGTACTGTAGTTGCTGGGGACTGAGGAATTTGTTGCAATGGTGAGAAGAGTGGAGAGTTGGGGTGCTGACTTTCCCAAAAGTCATCATTCATCACTAGTGTGGTACAGCCAATGTCCACATCTTCATCTTCCATTTCTTCAACGCCGGCCTCTTCAGCAGTAAACTGAGGCATAGGCGAGGAAACAGCTGGTGTTGAAGGGATTTCATCCACTTCAATTTCTTCATCCATCTGCTCTGACGAAGCAGAAGAAGGATTTTCTTCATCAGATCCGCTAGGGTCACATATTCTTCATCAAAAGGAACAAGGTCCTTTGATGGCATGGTTGAGATAGGAACAACATCAATGGGGTTTGCAAAAGAGCTGGTCATAGACTTCATTTTCTTCGGAGCTAAAGAATCTGAAGAAGCTGATGCTTTCCTTTTCTTCACTGCTGCACGCTCTGCAGCCTTGATCTTCTTCACGTCTGATGCAGATGGAAGGATTGGAGTTGGAGTTGGCGCAGGAGGAGCAGGAGCAGCGTGAGGAATTGGCTGTGAGGGCTTTGAGCATTCTGGCCGTGAGGGCATAGCTGAGGAACTTGGCCTTGAGGGCATTGAAGGTGAAGCACTTGGCTTACGCGCAGGCTTCTTTGCCATGGAGTTCTTCGGCTTGACAGAGGCCTCAGCGGCAGCAGTAGTAGCAGAGTCTTCATTGAATTTCCACACTGCTTCTCTGTCTTGTCTAGCCAGATTGGCCTGGCGCTTGGCCCATTCATCAGGATAATCCTCAGCGCGCTTGAGGCTGGTGGGATCAGCTTCTTGCCCAGGTGCCAACGGAGGTCTTGGGCATGGAGGATTTAGTGCGAATTTCTTCATGTACTTGGGAGTAACATATCTGTACTCCCTCCACTCTCTTGCCCATCTCCTTTCTATCCTCTGGATGCGCACCTTGCGCTGATTTTTGTCCTCTTTTCCAAACTTGTCCTCATCAGGAGTGTAGTAATCCTTGTATATGTCATCAGGGATTTCAAAAGCAGTATTGATTTCAGGCCTCTTTCCTCCTTTCTGTGGCTTCTTTCCATCAGCCATTTTCTTTAGATGGGGAATTTGAACAATTGAGTTCTCTGAAGAAGTATGCAACTTTTCTTCGAGGAACGCTGCAAATGAGTTAAGTTGATGAAAACCTAGTGATTCAGCAGCGGGCATGAGTACCTGTGAACAGAGTATAGTTGCGAGGAATTTGGAGAGCTCATATGCGTTCTCAGAAGGTTTTGTAAAAAGAACAAGTTTGAGGAATTTGACTAGACGAGTCTTGAAGAATTTCACTAAGCGTTCTTTGTCTTAGGTTCCAGAGTTGTATAGATCGAAGATCCACACAACAAACGAATCAAGAACAGATGACATGTGAGGAGTTTAGTGTGAAGAATTTGAAGAATAAACACCTTTGAAGATTTTGTAGAAATCATTTGAATCAAAGAGGGCAGTAAAAGTAACTTTTAATTACCCTGGACGAAGAACACGACGAACTGTGAGGTAGAGATGAGAAGTTAGTCTGTGCAGATCTTCCACGCCCTAACTCAGGGAAGGAAGACGGCTAGGTGGCGGCGGAGTGAAGATTTCCGCGGCCGGAGAGAGGTCGAGCGGAGTAAAGGAAGTGAGGAAGGGGAGGGGGTATTTATAGCCACGGTGAAAAACTGTTCGCCCGAAGAATTTGGACGAACGTGCCCCTGACCCTTCTCATTCGCTTGACATGTGTCACCCACGTACTGAGAAGTGGAGATCGTGTGAGATCGTGGGTGAATAGATAAGTATTTCATTGGATGCGGAACGGTTTGAGCGGCAAAGCCGAAAATTTGGATAAGATAAGTTAAAAGTTCCGTTCGCAAATTCTTTAGCTGACAAGGACACAGTGAAGATTTTGAACGAGTTTCAAATAGAACGCACATGACGAATTTGTGAATAGAATGGGTTGAGTTTAGCATAGAGGGGGGAAGGGTCCGATCACATTCACTTAGCAGAAAAACTAACTTGAAGAATTAGCCATAAGTGAATGCTGTAGAGGA
>NC_057802.1:558460432-558526378 GCF_018294505.1 Triticum aestivum
ATAGCCAATGAAGAAAAACGACGGAAACAGTGAAGATTTTGCAAAGTTGAAGAATATGAACAACCGAGGAATTTCGAAACTGAGGAAAAACTCAAATTGAAGATTTTCAACTTTTGGTGGTGGCGTGACCCACCGTATAAGAATGATGATTTCAGACACCGCGTACAATTGTCGTAGGGTTCTGAAAATCAAATTCTTCGTTAATTTCTTCACACTTAGAGTGTTATTCTTCATTGTTTGAGGAAAAACGTTTCTTCATGTGTTGCACATCTAAGTCATCAATTTTGCATAAGTGTTAGGATGAGTGTCCTTTTCAAAGAACATTCGAAGATTCCAAGATATTTAGCTCACACCGCAACTTGCTAAATCTCTTCTCATCCAAGGGCTTTGTGAAGATATCGGCTAGCTATTCTTCAGTCTTCACATGCTCAACAGAAATGTCGCCCTTCAACACATGATCACGAAGAAAATGATGACGAATCTGAATGTGCTTTGTCTTTGAGTCTTGAACTGGGTTGAGAGCAATCTTGATGGCACTCTCATTGTCACTGAAGAGAGGCGCATTCTTCATGTTGACGCCATAGTCCTTGAGAGTTTGCTTCATCCACAGCAATTGAGCACAGCAAGAACCAGCAGCAATGTACTCAGCTTCAGCAGTAGACAGTGACACGCAGTTCTGTTTCTTTGAGGACCAACAGACCAAAGATCGTCCGAGGAAATGGCATGTGCCAGATGTTGACTTGCGGTCCACACGATCACCAGCATAGTGAGAGTCAGAATATCCAATGAGATCAAAAGCCGAGCCCTTGGGGTACCATAATCCAAGTGTTGGTGTGTGAGCTAGATATCGAAGAATATGCTTCACAGCCTTATGGTGTGATTCCTTCGGTGTAGCTTGAAATCGGGCACACATGCAAACACTAAGCATAATGTCTGGCCCAGATGCACATAAGTACAATAAAGAACCAATCATGGAGCGGTATACCTTATGATCGAAGTCAATACCATTTTCATCAGTGCACAGATGGCCATTTGTGGGCATAGGAATTTTGACGCATGAGCAATCTTGCATGCCGAATTTCCTCAGTACATCCTTGAGGTATTTCTCCTGAGATATGAATATGCCATTGAGTTGTTGACGAATTTGAAGACCTAAGAAGAATTTCAACTCTCCCATCATAGACATTTGATATTCTTCACTCATCATATAGGCAAATTCATCACTATAACGTTGGTCAGTGCAGCCAAAGATAATATCATCAACATATATTTGTCACACAAACGGTTCACCACCATAAGATTTAGTGAAAAGAGTAGGGTCGAGTGAACCGGGTTTGAAGCCTTTCTTCATGAGGAATTCCTTCAAAGTATCATACCATGCCCGAGGGGCCTGCTTGAGGCCATAGAGGGCCTTATTAAGTCTGAAGACTTTGTCAGGATGCTTTGGATCTTCAAAACCTGGGGGTTGAGCAACATATACTTCTTCCTCAAGCTTACCATTGAGGAATGCACTTTTCACATCCATTTGATATAAAGTGATATCATGATGGTTAGCATAAGCAAGTAATATGTGAATAGCCTCAAGTCTAGCAACAGGTGCAAATGTTTCATCAAAATCAATTCCTTCAACCTGTGTGTAGACTTGAGCTAGAAGCCGTGCCTTATTCCTCACAACAAGGCCATTTTCGTCTTGCTTGTTGCGGTAGATCCACTTTGTGCCAATGATATTGTGCTTGCGAGGATCTGGACGTTTGACCAGTTCCCAGACGTTGTTGAGCTCGAACTGATGTAATTCTTCATGCATGGCTTGAATCCACTTAGGCTCCAGAAATGCTTCATCTACCTTAGTGGGCTCTGTGATAGAGACAAAAGCATAGTGCCCACAAAAGTTAGATAAATGTGAAGCTTTTGAGCGTGTGAGAGGACCTGGTGCTTCAATGTCATCGATGATCTTCTCGACTTGCACTTCTTTTGCAACGCGAGGATGAGCTGGTTGTCGTCGAGGAATTTGATCAGCATTTTCTTCAGCACCTTTTTTTCCGCATTTTCTTCAGGTGCATTAGCTCGACGTTCTTCATGTTCTGGAATGAATTCTTCAGCAGATTCTTCGGTAGGAATGACATCCTCAGTAGCCTTGAACTTGATAGATTCCTCAGGTACTGGTTCATCTATCACAGAAGGTAGGTTCTCTCTTTGCGAGCCATTAGTTTCATCAAACCGCACATCTAAAGTTTCAACAACCTTGTGAAGAACGTTGTTGAAGACTCTGTAGGTGTGCGAGTCCTTTCCGTAACCAAGCATAAAACCTTCATGTGCTTTTGGTGCAAATTTAGCATTGTGATGAGGATCTCTAATCCAACATTTAGCACCGAAGACTTTGAAATAACTCACATTGGTTTTCTTGTCAGTGAGGAGTTCATAGGCAGTCTTCTTGAAGAATTTGTGAAAATATACCATGTTGATGATGTGGCACGCAGTATAAATTGCCTCAATCCAGAAGTGACGAGGCGTCTTGTACTCATCAAGCATAGTGCGAGCCATCTCAACAAGAGTTATATTCTTGCGCTCCACGACGCCATTCTGCCGAGGAGTATAAGGAGCAGATAACTCATGAGTAATACCAAGTTCATCAAGATAGTCATCAAGCCCAGAATTCTTGAACACAGTTCCATTGTCACTTCTGATGTGCTTGATCTTCACACCAAAGTTGGTTGAAGCCCTCGAGGAAAATCGTTTGAAGACATCTTGCACTTCATGTTTGTAAGTGACAATATGTACCCATGTGTAACGAGAGTGATCGTCAACAATAACAAAGCCATAGAGAGATGCATCATTTGTGACTGCAGAGTAATGGTTAGGACCAAAGAGATCCATATGAAGCAATTCAAATGGTAGAGTAGTGGTCATGATAGTCTTCGCTGGATGCTTAGCCTTGGTCATCTTTCCAGCTTCACAAGCTCCGCATAAGTGATCCTTGAGGAATTTGACATTCTCAATGCCAATGACGTGCTTATTCTTCGAAAGCGTGTGCAAATTCCTCATGCATGCATGACCAAGTCGTCAATGCCATAGCCAGCCTTCTGAAGCTTTTGCAAGTAGGCACACGGCTGGTTGCGGTCCTGTAGAGAAATCAACAATATACAAGTCTCCTCGCCTAAAGCCTTCGGAGACTTTTGAATTGTCAGCTTTCATAACCACAACACAACAATACTTGCCAAAGACAACAACCATATCAAGATCGCAAAGCATTGAGACAGACATGAGGTTGTATCCTAAGGACTCGACAAGCATGACTTTGTCCATGTGTCGATCCTTTATGATCGCAACCTTACCTAGACCCAATACCTGACTTTTGCCTTTGTCAGCGAAGATGATATGCTTCAGATGCGATGGTGATAAGGGAGCATTCATCAATAGGTTCTTGTCACCAGTCATGTGATTTGTACATCCACTATCGAGGACCTACTCAGTGGCTTTGGTTTGATCATCCTGCATATGAATTAGTGCAACTTACGAACTTCATATACTTCATCAGTGAAGAATATGACGTTAATTCATCAGATCAATTTCATCAAGTAATGCAACAGATAAAGCAGTATGAGGACGTGAGAAATGAAAGTTCATTTCTTCATGGTTAGCCTGCATCCTTTTAGGCACTTTTGAGGTCTCAAAAAAATTCTTCAGATGTTTGAGCATGTCTGGAGACCTGACCCTGCATAAGAGATTAGTTCTTTTTCTTCACCACCCACATCTGAAGGGGTGGCGAAGAGTTCATCACTCTGCGAGCTCCATACGAGAAAGGTGGCATAGAAGCCAATCCATTTCGTTTCACATAAGAGGAGTTAGGGTAAGCATATGAATAAGCAGAGAAATTTTTCGAGGACTTATGAACATAATGATTAGAAGAATAATGCTCATATTCATAGCCCTTTGCTCTTCCCTGCGAAACAGAGTTGTTAGCACGATGATAATCATATGAGGACTTTGATCCTTTTGAGGAATTTGATCCACGTGAGGAATTTGGTCCGTATGAGGACTTGGATCCATATGAAGAATTTGGTCCATATGATGAATTTGTTCTGGGGTTCCTATTCTTCACAGGTGGTGTCATGAGGAAATTCACCTGAAGACTTTCAAGGCACCTTTTGGGAACCCAGATTTTCTTCATAGGGGAACCATTCCTGCAGTTAGTGCCAACATATCTAGCAAATGCTTCACCATTCTGATTTTTGAACAGTTTATAGTTGGAGTCAAATGACTCATCAGAAGAATGAGGAGATTCACATGTAAAGCCAGATAGATTAGATGGATCAACTGGAGGTCCCTTTGTAGCAACCCATGAGGTTTTGGGTTACTGCTCAGGCTTCCGATATGTACCATCAGCATTGAGTTTCCTCTCAAATGCAATTCCCTCTTTCCTAGGGTTCCTGTTGATGATCTGCTTTTTAAGCACATCACAAAGAGTCTGATGCCCTTTGAGGCTTTTGTACATGCCTGTCATGTACAAGTCCTTCAGCCCTGCATCGTCAGTGATACTAGCAATGTCCTCAGATGAGAAATTAGTGATAGCACAGGCAGGTGAAGAATTTGTAACATTAGAAGCATTTGAACATTCAAGTGAAGAATTAGCAGATTCACGTTCAATGCATTTCAAACATGGAGGAACAAATTCTTCCTGAGCAGCGCTGATTTGTTGAGCAAGTAATGAATCGCGCTCCTACTGAAGATCTTCATAACTCACTCTTAGCTTCTCAAGATCTTGCTTTCTTTGAAGAAATTCATAAGAAAGCTTCTAATGATCAGATAAGAGAGTGTTATGATGACCTTGAAGGTTGTCAAACCTAGTCTGAAGTCTCTGAAGATTTTCAGTCAAGGTTTTAGTGCGATCCATTTCTTCACCCAACATATCATCACTTTTGTCTAGTATGTTTTGAACCCTTTCAAAAGCCCTTTGTTGTTTCACAGCAATCTTAGCAAGTTTAGAGTAGCTGGGCTTGAGGTTTTCATCAGATTCATTCTCACTAGATTCAGAGGAGGTATATTTGAGCACCTTGGCACCCTTTGCCATGAACCAATAGGTGGGAGCGTAGTCATCATTGCCTTCATCAGCGTTGTTGGTGAAGCCATTTTCTTCAGAGTTGAAGATAGACTTGCTGAAGAATGCAGTAGCGAGAGCTAGACTCGCTACTCCAGACTCGGACTCCTCAGATGCCTCCTCTTCCTCATGTTCCTCAGATTTAGCTTCAGAGTCCATTTCCTTGCCAATGAATGCCCGAGCCTTCTTGGAGCTGCTCTTCTTGTGAGATGAAGACTTTGAGGATTTTGATGATGAAGATTTTGAGGATTTCTTCTTTTTCTTCGCATCATCAGAACTGTAATCCTTGTATTTCTTTTTACTTGATTCCTTTCCCACTGAGGATAATCTTGAATGTAGTGTCCAAGTTTCTTGCATTTGTGACAAAGCCTCTTCTTGTATTCACTGGGTGAGGAATCATTGCTCCTTGAGGGTCTTCTAAAGCGACCACGTCTTGAGAACTTCTGGAATTTCTTCACGAGCAGTGCTAGTTCATGGCTCAGTTGTTCAGGATCACCAAGGCTGCTGCCAGAGTCTTCATCTTTAGACTCAGAAACTGCCTTAGCCTTCAATGCACGTGATCTGCCATAGCTCGAACCATAGAGATCTCTCTTTTCAGCAAGCTGGAACTCATGAGTATTTTCCCTCTCGAGGATATCAACAGGATCAAGTGACTTGTAATCAGCACGTTCTTGTATCATCAATGCCTGAGTATCAAATGAGGAATCAAGCGATCTCAACAATTTCTTCACCACCTCATGGTCGGTGATGTCAGTGGCACCAAGCGCTTGAAGCTCATTTGAGATGTCAGTGAGGCGATCGAAGGTTTATTGAACATTTTCATTGTCGAGTCTTTTGAAGAGGTTGAAGAGATTGCGAAGAACATCAACTTCGAGAGTCACGCTGTGTTGAGACTCCTTCATTGATGCCCAGATGGCCACATATGATATTCTTCGCTTGAGAGTCGAGTTGCTTGAATCTATTCACATCAGCAACATTCAGAGAAGGTGTGACTGAGGGAACACCATTTTTCACAACATACCAGAGATCGTTATCAATTGCCTCAAGATGCATTCGCATCTTATTCTTCCAGTAGGGGTAGTCCGTCCAATCGAAGGTGGGACACCCAGCAGAGACCTTGATCATACCTGCGGTCGACATAACTAAAACTCCAGGCGGTTAAACCAAAATCACACAGAACAAGGGAGTACATTGCTCTGATACCAATTGAAAGTGTGTTATATCGACTAGAGGGGGGTGAATAGGCGATTTTTATGAATTCTTCACTGTGGAATTTGCAGGAGAGGAAATTCCTTAGCGAAGAACCACTTGCAGTGGAATAAATACTCAAAAGTAAACATAACATAACACAAGCATGGTCATCATGATGAAATGAAGACAAGCACAGAGTACAGAAAGCGTAAACACAGGATAACACAGGATGAAAACAAACAGACTGAAGAAATTGAACTAAGGAAATTGAGAAAGTCTTCAGTCAAAGTCTTCAAACAGAGATATGACAAGCACACAACACAGTAATGAGGAAATGAAAGAGTTGAGGAAATAGAACTAGTAAGCTTGGTGAAGACAATGATTTGGAAGACCAGTTCCAACTGCTGTCTCAGTTGTACATCTGGTTGGAGCGGCTAGGTATTTAAACCCGAGGACACACAGTCCTCACCGTATTCTCGTTGAGCTAAGGTCACACAGACCTCGCCCAATCACTCGTGGTAAGTCTTCAGGTGACTTCCGAACCTTCACAAACTCGGTCACTCGGCGATCCACAATTTCTCTTGGATGCTCTAAACCATGACGCCTAACCGTCTGGAAGAAGCACAGTCTTCAAAGGTAACCAGCTAGTAGTTGTAGGGGTTTGTAGGTGTTTGGGTTTGAGTTTTCCTCACTTGATAATTTTCGATCAAAGTCCTCGGAGGATGGGATGCTCTCAAATGACAAGTGTCAGTTTTTCTCGGAGCAGCCAACCAGCTAGTAGTTGTAGGGGGCAGCTATTTATAGAGCAGCCCGACATGATAAGACATAAATGCCCTTCAATGATATGACCGTTAGGTGGGTAGATATTTTGGGACAGCTGGCGCATAGCACAATAACGGTCGGAAATTTGAGGTTCAAATTCGTCAGGGCTATCATGTTCCTCAGTGTGTAGGCAATCCGCATTGGCGAATTCCTTACTCCTCAGTCAGAACAAATTCCCGAGAGACCAGAAGAACTTCGTCTCTGTCACTGAAAAATATGACTGAACTGTATGAGATTTTTCCAATGGCTTCACTCGAAGGGATTGGTAGGTGTAGGATTTTGAGTTGAGCATCACATGAAAAAATTTCCTTAGTATTTCCTCGACCCCATTTAACAGTACGGTGTTTCCTATGACTCAAGAAAAAGAAAATGAAACTACGAAAACAAAAGTCTTCACGCTTCATGTTCCTCGAATGAATACCCAGTCTTCAAGGTCACACCAATAACTTCACTTTCCAATTTTTCAGAAAGTCTTCAGAAATCAAAAGTCTTCAGTCGAAGAACTTCATTTTTAGGGGTTGGCTTTCTTCGTAAATATCAAACTCCTCATAAACTTATAGACCTGTGCACACTCATAAACACATTAGTCTCTTAACCTATAAGTCTTCAATACACCAAAATCACTAAGGGGCACTAGATGCACTTACAAGCACGTCGTCGCCGTCCTCGCGGGAGTTGTCGCCACCGGGGCTACACATGAACGGCAACCCCAGCACGGCGTCGTCTTGATGGGAGAGTGCGCCGAGGGTTGCGCGTGTGTGGTAGCACCAACACGTCGCTGGAAGAGTCATGGACAACCATGGCGCCATTGTCTTCTTCACCGGCAAGCCATAGAGCAGGCGGCCGGCTCCATCTCCAGCCGTGCGGCCTCAACTCCGGCGGCCATCATTGAGATGTGCAGATAGAGGAAGGGGAGAGATTAGTCCAGAGCTCACCTTGAGAGAAAATGATCGGCATGGCGTCGATCTTCGTCAGCGGCTCCGGTGTGCCTCACCCGACCGGCTACATACAGGGGTCTCGGCCGCCTGCGCGAGTACTCCCGTATGGCTGCGTGCGTCGGGAGCAGTCTGGGGTTCCTCCTCCTCTCCAGGTGCATGCGTGGTGGATGGAGATGAGAGATGGCTGGCGGATGGATGTATGCGTGGGTTGATGGATGTGTGTGCCGTGGATGGCCGGCTCCCCTCGCTATCGGAATCGCACCCTATGCCTCGTGCGTGCCTGAGTTCCACCATGGCCGTGCGTGAGGCACGAGTCGCCCGAGTATATATAGACCGAGGACGGCTGCGCGTCGCACTGCCGCAGGTCGTTTGGCCATCCCGGATATCGTGGATTGTTGGGGGCAGATAAATTTCATGCTTTCATTTGACCCCTGAATAGACACGCGTGAGCAAGTTGCGCGCGCAGACATCCCGCGTACCTGTCCAGACCATGCCATCTGTCATTTAAACCCTTGCTGTGCTTATCTCTTCGGCTTCAGATCTTCTTGGCGCACACATCCGTCTACGAACGAAACCAATACTGTCTCGTACGTACGCATGGCTACTCACGCCCAGCGGGACGTAGTGTTCAGCCGCCCGCGTATTCGGGTATGTATGCCTCCCTGCCGGCCGGTATGCCAGTATCCGGGTATGTATGCCTCCCTGCCGGCCGGTATGCCAGTATCCGGGTACGTAAATGTACACCGACGGTGCGGACGTACTAATAAACTATAACTAGCTAGCGATACGCACCGACACCTAACACATGCATGCACGCACGCAGCGCTGCACAAGTCTGGTGCATGCATGCGTGCATGCATGTGTTTGCTAGTACTCCCTCCGTTTCTAAATATAGCTATTTATAGAGATTTCAACAAATGATTACATACCGAGCAAAATGAGTAAATATATAGTTTAAAATATGTCTATATACATTCGTATGTGATTGTCTATTTAAAATTTCAAAAAAGACTTATATTTAGGAACGGAGGGAGTACGTGGGTTTAAGCCATGCAATACTGATCACCCCTTCAATGTATCAGCATCAGTCTAGCATGAACGCATGCATGGATGGTTCTTTTGGAATTTAAACGTATGCCTTAGAAGTAGTTGAGCACTCCTTGCTTCAAGCGTGAACTTCAAGAAAAATATTTATCATCACAAATTACCATCAAACAAATGCCCCCTTGCCGAGTCGTGCTTGAGTGCGGAGCAAGACGAGCTCGACTCGATGAATAAATCTTCTATGTCGAGGAACTGGACACAACTCATGTAGTTGCCGTCCTTGATTTTTTTGTATGGACGCAAAGCTTGCCAAAAGAGAGAAGGGAGAGAGAAAAAAAAGGTAAAGAAAATAGAGTACCTTATTGGGCCAGGCTGCTGTTGCGGCGCCTGACAATAAAGTAAACTCGGGTTTTGCTTAGCTCGCAACAAAACAGGATGCCGCAGCTGAAGGGTTTCACTGCTTTGCGCTGGCCGCATTGGCCAGTGGCGAAGCCAATAGAGCGGTTGAGGTACCTTGTTAGGTCGTATTGCTGCCACGACGCCTGTCAACAAAGCTTCCTCCCGTCATCCTCGGTTTGCGGCGAAACACCATGCCGTGCACTGAAGGTTTTATCAGACAAGTCAGGACCGTTTAGCTGCACGGTGCCAGCCAACAAGACTGAAGGGTTTCATAGCTTCACGCTGGCTGCACCGGCCAACGCCGAAGCCAAGAGTGGTTGAGGTACCTTGTTGGGTCGTATTGCTGCCACGACGCCTGTCAACAAAGCTTTCTCGCATCATCCTCAGCTCGCGGTGAAACACCATGCCACATGTTGAAGGTTTTATCAGACAAGTCGGGACCGTTTAGCTGCACGGTGCCAGCCGACAAGACTGAAGGGTTTCACAGCTTCATGTTGGCCGCACTGGCACGCTACACTGTTCCCACATATAAGCTCAGCGTGATCATGCGGACGGGTCATCGGGACGTCATCGATGTCTCGCCCTATCGCCGAGTGTGATTGGTCGGCGACAAGACCGACCTGGTGTAGCGACGACAGCGTGGTGCACGCCGGTTGTTGTCGCCGAAGATGTTTGAGGGCATAGAGTAGCCCCCGGTGGTGTTGTTGTAGAGTTGCCGTAATACCGACGACTAAGGGGCGTGGCCACCTTCAGTGTCAGCAGCCTAGCTCGAGGCTTGGTGTTGCCGTTGTTGACGATGCCTACGGCTTGCGATGCTGAAGACGATGTCGTGTGGGGGCGGCCCTGTCGACGCCAATGATCGAGGCCCTAGCGTTGCCCCCCCGGTGTTGTCATTGTTGTGGAAGCGACGTAGTGCTAACACTCAGGGGCGACGCCGCCCTCGATGTTAGCGACGTTGGTTGAAGTAGCGTGGTTGCCAACATCTTGGCGACATGGCTTGGCGCCATGTGGGGAGGCTGTTAGGCAATGGGGACCTCGGCCCCTGGCCTTCCCGCCATGGGCGTTGCAGAGGTTGTCGGTGAAGCGGACGTTTGAAGGGCGGTGATGCCCCTTGGCGCTCGTGGTGGTGTCGAGCCAAAGGTGCATCGCTAGCACACATACCTGTGGGCATGGTCTCTCATCCGCATAGAAACTTACTCGCTTCTACACAAAGTTAGAGGAACCAAGCGACTGGAAAGACCAAATGAAAACCAACTCACAAAGAGGAAGCGAGGAAACGAAAAAAATGGTGCTTTTTTTGTTTAAAATGTTGGCTTTTCCGCTTGACACTAGCTATGAGTGTGACATCGGAAAAGGCTGCCGAAGGACTTAGTCATCGGGAATCATCGAAAAGCCATGACGATCGCAACACAATAACTTATTGCCTTCTTTGTTTGTTTGTGTGTGAATCTGCGTGTATCACGATGACGTGATTGGAATGCTTCCGAGAGGCAGCAGGGAATCGTACCCTAGCCCATCATAGCAAGGATTAACCCCACAGCTCCACCATTCTCCCTTCCGTGCCTCAAGAACCCAGAAACTTGGGTAAGGTGTATTTAGGGTATGTGGTTTTGGGACAACGGCCGAAAAACATATGTTCATGCCTTTGTTGAGGGGTGGTGGATGACTACCTCCCGCCTTCTTTCCAGTGGTTCCCTTACTGCTTGCACGTCGGGTCTTGCTTCTGGAATCTTGAGGTTTGCTTCATGGATGGCCTTGGTGGACGCTAACTTTCGAGGATCGTCTCCTCTTGGAGAGAATAGCTTCATGGGCGGCCTTGGTGGCTGCGAACTTTTGAGGATCGTCTCCCCTTGGAGAGAATAGCTTCATGGGCGGCCTGGGTGGCCGCGGACTTCTAGGGATCGTCTCCCCTTGGAAGGATTGCTTCATTGACGGCCTTGGTGGGTGTGGGCTTCAGAATATTGTTTCATCTTTTGAGGCGCGTTTGCACGCGCTTGGAAGTTTGCTTCATGTATCATCGGGGACCACCTTGAGAACTTGGAAGGCAGTCATCCACCTATGTGGACTAAAACCCTCAGGCATTTTATCCGAAGATTTGCTGGCACGCCCCAGGGTTGTCAAGCGGCTACGCACCTAACCCAATTTGTGTTGGACAGGGCAGCCCTTTCCTGATCTTTTGCCTAGAGTCTTCCCTGGAGGATGTGGAGTCTCTAGGAACCTGAGACACATCCAGGAGCATGGGGGTGTGGGGCTTCATTGTTTAGAAGCAACCCAAGTAGTCTTCTCCGCTGCCTCTGGGAGCATATGGTGTGTGTGTGTTGTGTTTTGTGGGTATGAGAGCCGCTCCACTAGACAAGTCCCAAGGCAGCCAAATCGTCCTCACAACTGAGTGTGGTTCGGGAAAAGCCGTTTTTTGTAGGATTTTGCAATCCATAAGAAGGGGAAACAAAAGAAACACGAACAAATCCGCTTCATGCAATTGTAAGTGCAATGCGGACTTTGATAAGCCACCGAAAACTTAGGCAAAAGAAGAAGAAAACAAGCCAAAGAAAAAAAGCGAGAGAAAAGGAAGCCTTTTTATGCAAAGTACATTTTCAATAACCTACCGTTGATCGGTGGCATTGGCCCGGCTTCTTGCGGGTCAACCACTCGGGCACCTCCGAGGACACGTGTCATGGCGCGCTGGTAGGTGGCGCCAGCGTTCATCAACCTGAAAGGCATCATGGTGTGGTAGAAGTTGCCTTTCGAGGTTCTGAACGCGGTGTCGATGGCGTCCAGTTTTGGCTCGATGTAGTTGGGGACAACACTGCTACTCTCAATGTCCGACGATTGAGAGGTGACAGGTTCCTGGATTTCTCCAGTCTCCTTCACCGGTGCCTGCCCCCAACGCTGGGGCTGGAATGGCACCAAAGTGGGGAGTATCATCCCCTGTCGAGGGAATGACTGATCCCCCTCTAACCTGGGAACGGACTTTGATAGAGGGCGGCGTTGGTTTGGATTAGCCCACCGTCGAGTTGGCGGCGGTACTTCCGTCGAAGGTGCTCTGCGAGGAGCTCGCGGAGGCAAGCCCCACGCATGCGGATGGTGATGAATCTTGCTCAAAGGCTGCTCCTTGCGAGTGACAAGGGCAACCTCCTGAGGAATGAGAGGTGTTGTCACGGTGGCGAGGACAAGGTCGGATAGCTGATGCTCCACCTGAGCGATCGGAACCCGTGATGGCTCGCCTGCTTGGCCTTGTCCTGATGAGGTCCACGACTCCACGCTCACCATGTTCACGGAGTGGTAATCTGGATTGACGGCTTCCGGGTCTAGGGTGACCCTTTTCTCATTGACGGCTCGTTGGAGCCATTCCTTGAAGGCGACGCAATCCTCGATTGCGTGGCCTACGTACCTGTGGTATGAGCAATACAAAGGATTGTCATCCATGTTTACCTGGTCAGGTCTTTGAGGTTCGGGCAGATTCAGAGCCCGATGCTCCATCAGTTGGTCGAACATGTCTTTCACCAACTCGCGGCGAAAGATGTATGACCTCTTGAGAAGATCATGCGTGGATGCACGTCGCCTCCCCCCAGCTTGCTCGGTCCGTACACCCAAGGTGGGCATGGTACTTCGTGGTGCTGAGGTAAGCATCCTGGTGGCGTTCGCCTCGGCCGCCACATTTGTCTTTCCCCCATTTTTAGGGAGCTTAGACGTTGAGGCAAAGCGCTTGGCAGGGTCAAAGGCGCTCGCATTCTTGTAGAGCTCCGTGATCTGTGGAGACTTGTCGAACTCCAGCTTGGTGGCTGCAACAGCTGAGCTGAGAGCGCTAAAGTTTCTTGGCTCACGCCGAGACACCACTAGCGACCAGTGCTGCTGCATGCCATGGACACACATCTCAATGGCATCCTCGAGATGCCTCTCCCTAGCGAGACGCACGTAGCTGTTGCCGAAGCGGATGATGTAGTCATCGATGGACTCCTCTCGCTGCTGCTGAACTTGTGCTAGTTCGACAACGGAGAAATCCTTCTTCATGGCGATGAAGTGTCTCTTGAAGACTTCCTTCATGCTCGCCCAGCTGGTGATGGATCCCACCGGTAAGCGACTATACTAGTGGAAGGCAGGGCCAGTCAATGACCCTGAGAATTGTCGAAGAAGAAGCGAAGAGCTATTAGCGGTGTTGCCGCAAGCCGCCTCGAAATACGCTATATGCTCCCGTGCATCACTAGTCCCGTCAAACTGACGGAACTTCGGCGGATGCCAACCAGCAAGGAATGACACTAGGTCATGCCATGCTTCATAGGGCTTCTCGAGCTCGCTTTCCGAGGTGCGGGGCGCCTGCTTGATGGACATCTGCTTGAGCTTCTTGGTCACCATGTCTTCAATAATGTCGTGTTAGTTCTTTAGCATGCTCGGGTCTGACGCCCCATCGGCCACACCGGTGGGCGTGACCAATGGTCGCCCCCGCATGCCTTGGTCTTGCTGTTGACGCCCACCATTGGGTGGCGCACTTGCTAGCTCCATGGCTTGAAGCCCCTCCTCTTGCGAGTCCACCACTCGCCTTGGTGTCCCCGGCGCCATGAGGTTATTGTTCATCATGAGCTCGATAAACTGATCAACTTTTGCGGTTAGTTGATCGATTGTACGGCCCTGCTCGCACACCTGATCAGCAAGGTTCACTTCGAGCGGCGATCCATTTCCTGCAAGATAGGATGGGTTAGCGTTGGAGGCTCTCAATGCCTCTGTCTCTGCTGCTTTTACCGCCTCCAGATCGGCGTCACCATCAATGGCCACATGTACGGGCGCCGTGTGGAGACCTTCAAAGCCGCCTTCATAGTCTGATAGAACAGACTAAGCGAGCTCATGGTAGGGTGGCACGCTCGAGTGCATTTCTAATGAATGCGAGGAGGATGTGTCGGAGGAGCTCTCCTCGCCATCGCGGTCCTCCGGTGGTTCGCCGCCGTCGTCATGCCCACGCGTCACGCTTTTGTGTGCCATGGACTTTAGTCGCGTGTTGGCCCCGGGCCGACTCGGGACACTAGTAGAAAAAGGGCCTTTAGTCCCGGTTCTGGAACCGGGACTAAAGGGTCGTTACTAAAGCCTCCCCCTTTAGTCCCGGTTCTTACACGAACCTGGACTAAAGGCCCTCCACATTGCCGCTGCCTGGAGGTCCACCTTTAGTCCCGGTTGGTAACACGAACCGGTATTAAAGGAAATTTTATGATTTTTTTTATTTTCAAATTTTTGAATTATTTTAACCTCTAATCTTTAATCACCCCTCATCACTGCTCAATTTAACCTCTAATCTCTAATCACCCATCATCATTCCAAATCATCTAACTTCCCGGATGGTCACCCATCCTCTCACTACTCCAGCCTGAGCACGCTTATTCCGGGTTCTATTCTCCCTCGTTTCCAAGTCTGCACTTGTTGTTTTCCTGAGAATAGTAAGATGTCAGTCCTATTAACCCTCGGGAATTTAGCTTGAGCATGAAGTCACACATTTCACTGTTTGAGTTTCAAACTATTGTTCTAAAAAACAATAATTATTTAGTAACACTAATATTTCTTGAATAAGTAGTTTGACCACAGTTTGACCAGATTTGACCAGAATTCAAAAAAACCGAAATAATTATTTAGTAACACTAATATTTCTTGAATAATTAGTTTGACCATTGTTTGACCACAGTTTGACCAGATTTGACCAAAATTCAAAAAAACTGAAATAATTATTTAGTAACACTAATATTCTTGAATAATTATTTAGTAACACTAATACTCCTTGAATAAGTAGTTTGACCATAGTTTGACCAGATTTGACAAAAATTAAAAAAAACTAAAATTTGAGCATAACTTTGTTTTCTTGTAGAATTTGAGGATTCTAAAAATTTGCAAACAGGCCGTAGGCGGTCAAAATCGGATGCGGATTTTCATGCTGAACATTTTGATATATTATACTTTTTTTCTGACATCATATGCAAAAGTTATAGCCGTTTTACATTTTCCCTACACTTTTTGCAAAACATGTCCAAATTGAAGTTTTTTAATTTTCCTAACTAGTACATGTAGTAACATAACTACATCTGGAAGGATTTTGATTTTTGAAGTTTTTATCATTTTCTTTTGCTTTTTACAAAACTGAAAAGGCGATCCACAGGGGGCGGGTAGAGTTCGAAAATGGGACCTTTAGTACCGGTTCGTGCCACGAACCGGTACTAATGCCTCAAACCCCATTAGTACCGGTTGGTGGCTCGAACCGGGACTAAAGGTCTAACCTTTAGTACCGGTTGGTGCCACGAACCAGTACTAATGGGCATCGCACCCTTTAGTCCCGGTTCGTGGCACCAACCGGGACTAAAAGTCCCATTTGAACCGGGACTAATGCCTGTACGGTGCCCTAGCCGCTCGAACCGGGACTAATGCTCACATTAGTCCCGGTTTGTAATGCAACCGGGATTAATGCTCTTTTCTGGCCGAACCAAAGGCCTGTTTTCAACTAGTGGGACCTGGTGTAGCTCCTCCGGGTCTTCTGGAAGGCGCGCCGTGATGTCGGTGTAGTGACGTGGGGATATGTCCGGGTGGTGTGTGACATCACCACCGGACGTCGATCCTCCCCCCGTCGTGATGGGAAGACATGGGGCAGTTGAACTTGCCCTTTCCTCACAGGTGAATGAGCCCGATTTGGGCTTCCTCTCGACGCCTTTGAACCATGATCGAACATGGCCTAGGCGTGGAAGTAATGTCACACAGAAATTGGCCCTTGGATTCGGCACAATCTCCTCGTCGGATTGGTAGGAGAAGTCATTGGTGATGTGCGGTGGTTGCCACGCGCCATCTTCTTCAAGCCTAGCACGCATTGCTAGAGTGCCGCATGAGGCCATGTTCTTCTCATCGCCCTTCTTGGCTACCGCCCCCTGCGGCGAGGTAGGCCTAGCCCCTTGGTCCCCTAGGTCGGGGGCACTGAGGGTGGGCACCTGAACGATCGTTGTGTCGGGATCGAGAGGTGCATTAGACTGCAACTCAAGAGATCCTGCCTGGAGGGTTGAGGATTCCTTGAGCGCAGCACTAGTCTGCAACTCAGAGGCATCCTCGACTCCCTCCATAGGAGAGGCTGATTCGAGGGTGTCCCCTTGTTGTTGGGGCGTAGGAGTTGGAGAAGCATTCACCTGGCTCTCCCGCTTGAGGATGGTTAGGGGGCAAAGCGGTGGAACCGCCCCGCCTCCTTGCTCCGTGGCACTAGGTTGTGCCCTTCGTGGCTTCAGGGTTAAGCGGTTGAGATGGTAGTTATACCTCCCATGCCGCTCCAAGTAGGGGGAGATGTGAAACGATATTTGATTCTTCTCCTGAACAACCTCGCCATCAGCCCGAACACGGACTTGAGTGTGTCGAAGCACAAGCTCCTCGAGCTCGCGATACAACACATGACGGTTCCTCCGGCGCCTCTCACACTTGCGCTGGTTCTCTGTGAGAGCACCGTGCGCCCTTAGTGGGATCAGAGGTGTAGGAAGAAGGGGAGGCGCACCCCGCCGAGCCGCCGATGCTTTAGATGTTGGCCCCGTGGCAGGGGGAGCCACGTCGTTCCATGGTGGTCGCACCTGCACTTGGTTCGCCTGCCTGGAAGGAGATGGGACCGGGATAGGGGCCAAAGCCCTAGGAGCGCTCCGCGCTCGCCCTTGTGTCGCTTGGTCGCGGCCCGAGGAATCGCCTCGGTGCCACGGCCACCTATTTCCGCGCAGCGGCACTGCGTTAGCCCCCCGCAAGACGGCTGGTGTTGGAGAAGTCCATTGACGGGGCGCCATAGTTTGGCGCTCGTGTTGTGGGCGATGATTCTGGGTAGTCACCGGGTCCTGCTTGCCCCCTGTGCGGATGACTCCGCATGATCTTCATGACCTTCAAGCCGCCTTTGAAGGTGGCCCATCTGGTCTTGGAGTTGGTGGAGCTCTTGCCGCAAATCCTCTTCACGAGGTGCAGGCGTCTCGTTCCGAGGAACGGAGAACTTGTTGTTGGGGAAGGACCGCCGATCGCCTGCCGACATGTGTAGGCATGGCGCCCACATGCTCGGGCAGACAGAGCAGTTGTCGAGGTTGAAGGCGGTTGTGCGGCTTGGTAGCACGGGCTTCTTACGGGATCGTCGCTTCCAGAACTCCCGCATGATCACCCGCCTTACCAGCTCCTTGTCCTTCGATGGCTCGTTCGCCCATTGGTCGGGGAACAAGTCATACGGAGGGGTCAAGGTGCTAGGGAAGGTGAACACCTTGTGTGCAAGCTCCAACGCGCCCATCGACCAGTCCTCTTCGGGGACCGAGTTCTGAGCTATGCGTGAGCTGATTTGTCGGTGGAGCTTTTGTACCTTCTGGTACTTCCTCCTATTGTTGCGTACTCGATGGGGGCTATGTGACAAACGATCGTTTGCCATAAGCCTCCGAAGCTCGAAGGAGACGGCCTCGAGAGCCTCCAGTACCTCGACCTCCGTGCGGTGAGTGGTCGTCGTAGGCAGCTTCGGCTCAGCACTCGGCATCGGTGCACGGACCGAAGCAGCGCCAACCCGCCTGCTGGCGGGCTAGACACGCAGCTTTTGGGCAACCTCAATGTCGCCCTTCATCTCCGCGATCACGGAGTCCTTCAAGAGGGCGCGCGTGTTGAGCATGAGCTCGCGGCGCGCCTTCATGGCCTTGGCGACGGCCCTCTTCTGAGCCTTCTTCGACTCCATAGCCTGGAATTGAGACGGCTCCTGCGCCTCATGCACATACACCTTTGCGCCATGCTTGAAGCTGACCATCTGCGGGAGTGACCCAAAGTGGATCACTTCCGGCATAGAGTCATTGCTGGCGCCAGAAAAACCACCTGCAGAAAGATGGGTATCAATCAGCGTAGCTCCACGCTGACGATCTTCATGCAGCATGCTGTGTGGTTGGAGGAACAAGCGAAGACGAAGCCGCGGCAACTGCGCAGCAGAGATGGGAGGAGAACTAGGTCCCACCGGGCGTGCCAATTTGTTTGACACAAAAAAGGAAAGACATGTGCTCATACAAAAAGATATAAGGTTTCGTATAAGCGTCTCCCTTGACCCGGGGTACAAAGTGTTGCGGGCGTGACAGTGTACAAACTACACAAATACAAAAGAAAGGAAAAAAGAAAGTGTAGGGCCTGCTGGCGCGGCCAAAGTGATCAAGCGATCGGGTCTCCTGGTTCCCGGCGGCCTCGGAAAGCCCCCGGTTAATTACTCCCGCGGATAGTACCGCAGGACACCTCCGATTAAGCTGCGCAGTTGTCGTCTTCGGTCTTCGCTTCGCGTTCCTCATGCATGGTGGTGGTCTATGTGTGTGGCGGCGGCAGAGTCCGTGTACAGAGTGGTACACGCGCCGTCGAAAACGTGGCCTTTGCTCCGGCCACGCCCGCCTATGCCGTCTTGCCTCGTCGGTCTTGAGTGGCGTCGATGTGGTTGTTGAAATAGCATGCATGATTGGGCTTGGCTTGGACGTCGGCGATGACTTTGTAGATTCGCCGGAAGTGCGAGGGGTATGCCCCGCGGGAGTGGATGTCGAAAGGAGAAGAAGGAATGGAAGGACGCGCGACACATGGTGTGAACACGTCCGTAGATGACCGCATACACCGCCGCCAATTGCGGAGGAAGTCGCCACTTTGCACCGCTCGGCACGGCCGGCGATGGCACAAGAGCCGCACGACAATGCGCATGACGCCGACACGGAGTGCCGGACCGGGAGCCGCTAGACAAGAGCAGACCCCGTCACGTGTGACACATGTTCGTGCCGATGAAGAGGGAGGCTGCAAGATGCGCCTAAGCGTGTCCCGGCCCAAACCGGATGATGTCTCGGCCGCTATAGTTACGACGAGTCATCGTGACTCATCGAGCGCCGCGCCGCCTCCATAGTTACGACGAGTCGCCGTGACTCATTGAGCGTCGCGCCGCCTCCATGGTTACGATGAGTCATCGTGACTCATTGAGCGTCGCACCGCCTCCATGGTTACGACGAGTCGTCGTGACTTGCCGAGCGCCGCGCCGCCACTGACGCGTCGAACGGACAATGTCGCCAAGTCCCGGCCAGCCCATGGCGCCTCCATGGACTGGCGAGACAGCGGCGAAGGAGAGCTTGCGATACGGCGGAGCCTCGCCCATCCTCCACCGATGGTGTAGGTAGATGGGGTGGCGCACTAGATGGCGCCGGGTCGAACGATGCGTGCCGACGAGTCCCGATCAGCCCATGACGCCTCCATGGACAGGTGAGACGGGGCGAGTAAGACCTCGCGATGCGGCGGTGCCTCGCCTTGGCGCCGCCGATGGGTTAAGTAGAAGGAGGTGCGCCGAGTCGAACGATGCGTGCCGCCGAGTCCCGGCAAAACGAGGTTGCCGGCGGACTCGACGGTGGAGGGTGCACCGGGGACCGTGCATGGATGGCCGCCCTGATACGTTGCTGTCTTGCATGAAGGGTGCGCCGGGGGTCACTCATAGGCGGCAGCCCCGGCACTTCATCGCCGATGGTGACTCCAGCGTGAAGGAGTCGCGAGGAGCTGCACATTAAGGGCAACCCCGGCGCGTCGTGGTGGTGAGCGGCGGCTCGCTGGAGGGCAACAGTACCCCGATGCGTCGTCACCGTAAGTGAGTCCGCCACGATGGTGTTGTTGGCGGAGTAGGCGGTGCGGGGTGCATCGGAGACCGTGCATGGACGGTGGCCCCGGTACGTCGTCGTCTTGCTTAGAGGATGCGTCGGGGGTTGCGCATGGCCGGCAACCCCGACACGTTGTCGCCGTCGTCGCGGGAGTTGTCGCCACCGGGGCTACACATGAACGGCAACGCCAGCACGGCGTCGTGTTGAAGGGAGAGTGCGCCGAGGGTTGCGTGAGCGGTAGCACCAACACGTCGCTGGAAGAGTCATGGACAACCATGGCGCCATTGTCTTCATCACCGGCAAGCCATAGAGCAGGCGGCCGGCTCCATCTCCGGCCGTGCGGCCGCAGCTCCGGATGATGGATGTGTGTGCCGTGGATGGCCGGCTCCCCTCACTACCGGAATCGCACCTTATGCCTCCTGCGTGCGTGAGTTCCGCCCTGGCCGTGCGTGAGGCCATCCCGGATATCGTGGGTTGTTGGGGGCAGATAAATTTCATGCTTTCATTTGACCCCTCGCTCAAGTTGATCCGGTGAATAGACCCGCGTGAGCAAGTTGTGCGCGTAGACATCCCGTGTACCTGTCCAGACCATGCCATCTGTCACTTAAACCCTTGCTGTTCTTATCTCTTCGGCTTCAGATCTTCTTGGCGCACACATCCGTCTACGAACGAAACCAATACTGTCTCGTACGTACGCATGGCTACTCACGCCCAGCGGGACGTAGTGTTCAGCCGCCCGCGTATTCGGGTATGTATGCCTCCCTGCCGGCCGGTATGCCAGTATCCGGGTACGTAAATGTACACCGACGGTCCGGACGTACTAATAAACTATAACTAGCTAGCGACACGCACCGACACCTAACACATGCATGCACGCACGCAGCGCTGCACAAGTCTGGTGCATGCATGTGTTTGCTAGTGCTCCCTCCGTTTCTAAATATAGGTATTTCTAAATATTTTAACAAATGATTACATATGAAGTAGAATGAATGAATCTATACTTTAAAATATGTCTATATATATTCGTACGTGGTTGTCTATTTAAAATTTCTAAAAAGACTTATATTTAGAAACGGAGGGAGTATGTGGGTTTAAGCCATGCAATACTGATCACCCCTTCAATGTATCAGCATCAGTCTAGCATGAAGGCATGCATGGATGGTTCTTTTGGAATTTAAACGTATGCCTTAGAAGTAGTTGAGCACTCCTTGCTTCAAGCGTGAACTTAAAAAATATATTTATCATCATAAATTAACATCAAACACTAACGTTTAATGCTCCTAGCTAGGCATGATGATTTCAATGATGCTCACATAAAAGATAAGAATTGAAACATAAATAAAGCATCATGAAGAATATGATTAGCACATTTAAGCCTAACCCATTTCCTATGCATAGGGATTTTGTGAGAAAACAACTTATGGGAACATGAAACTACTAGCATAGGAAGGTAAAACAAGCAAATCTTCAAGATTTTTAACACATAGAGATAGGCATGCTATCATCATAATATATTTGCTTATCAAAACTTAGGGGACAAAAAATATCATCTTAATCAAACATAGCTTCCCCAAGCTTGTGGCTTTGCATATCATTAGCATCATGAATGTTCAAAGAATTCATACTAACAACATTGCAATCATGCTCATCATTCAAAGATTTAGTGCCAAACATTTTAATGTGTTCTTTCTCTAGCAATTGAGCACAATTATCGGAATCCTTATTTTCACGAAAGACATTAAAAAGATGAAGCATATCAGGCACCCTTAATTCCTTTTTTTGTAGTTTTCTTTTATAGACTAAACTCGTGATAAAACAAGAAACTAAAAGATTCGATTGCAAGATCTAAAGATATACCTTTAAGCACATTGTTTGCTCTTGTTGTTGTAAATATGTAAGGCTAGTGATGTCTACTACACAACCTTCTTCTTGTAGACGTTGTTGGGCCTCCAAGTGCAGAGGTTTGTAGGACAGTAGCAAATTTCCCTCAAGTGGATGACCTAAGGTCTTTCAATCCGTGGGAGGCGTAGGTTGAAGATGGTCTCTCTCAAACAACCCTGCAACCAAATAACAAAGAGTCTCTTGTGTCCCCAACACACCCAATACAATGGTAAATTTTATAGGTGCACTAGTTCGGCGAAGAGATGGTGATACAAGTGTAATATGGATGGTAGATATAGGTTTTTGTAATCTGAAAATATAAAAACAGCAAGGTAGCAAGTGGTAAAACTGAGCGTAAACGGTATTGCAATGCTAAGAAACAAGACCTGGGGTTCATACTTTCACTAGTGCAAGCTCTCTCAACAATAATAACATAATTGGATCATACAACAATCCCTCAACATGCAACAAAGAGTCACTCCAAAGTCACTAATAGCGGAGAACAAATGAAGAGATTATCGTAGGGTATGCAACCACCTCAAAGTTATTCTTTCGGATCGATCTATTCAAGAGTCCGTAGTAAAACAACACGAAGCTATTCTTTCCGTTCGATCTATCATAGAGTTCGTACTATAATAACACCTTAAGACACAAATCAACAAAAACCCTAATGTCACGTAGATACTCCAATGTCACCTCAAGTATCCGTGGGTATGATTATACAATATGCATCACGCAATCTCAGATTCATCTATTCAACCAACACATAGAACATCAAAGAGTGCCCTAAAGTTTCTACCGGAGAGTCAAGATGAAAACGTGTGCCAACCCATATGCATAAGTTCACGAGGTTACGGAACTCGCAAGTTGATCACCAAAACATACATCAAGTATATCACGTGAATATCCCATTGTCCCACAGATAAGTACATGCAAGACATACATCAAGTGTTCTCAAATCCTTAAAGACTCAATACGATAAGATAACTTCAAAGGGAAAACTCAATCCATTACAAGAAAGTAGAGGGGGAGAAACATCATAAGATCCAACTATAATAGCAAAGCTCGCGATACATCAAGATCGTGCTGAATCAAGAACACGAGAGAGAGAGAGAGAGAGAGAGAGAGAGAGAGAGATCAAACACATAGCTACTGGTACACACCGTCAGCCCCGCGGGTGAACTACTCCCTCCTCGTCATGGAGAGTGCCGGGATGATGAAGATGGCCACCGGTGAGGGATCCCCCCCTCCGGAAGGGTGCCAAAACAGGGTCCTGATTAGTTTTTGGTGGCTACAGCGGCTTGCGGCGGCGGAACTCCTGATCTAGGTTATGTTCTGGGGGGTTTTGTATATATAAGAGGATTTGGCGTCGGGGACAAGTCAGGGGGGTCTCCGAGGCATCCACGAGGTAGGGGGCGCGCCCCCACCCTCGTGGGTGCCTCGGGACTCTTCTGGCCCATCTCCGATACTCCGTGGGCTTTTTCTGGTCCAAAAATAATCTCCGACAATTTTCAGGTCAATTTAATTCCGTTTGGTTTTCCTTTTCTGCGATTCTCAAAAACAAGGAAAAAACAGAAACTGGCACTGGGCTCTAGGTTAATAGGTTAGTCCCAAAAATCATATAAATAGCATATAAAACATCCAAGATTGATAATATAGTAGCATGGAACAATCAAAAATTATAGATACGTTGGAGACATATCAATGGTACTAATCATGATTGCACTAGTCATGATGAAAATGTCTCTTATAAGCATGTCAATTTTTGTGGAGTGCATAGAGTTTGCAAGTACACACCAAATAGGGAAGATGGATTTTGCAAGAGGCATAAGTATTTAATAACTAAATGGTTGCAAGAATGGCTAGATGTTTGTGCTGAAAATTTAAGTTTTCTTAGCCATGCTTGTGAACTTTGCATTGAACGTGGTCATTTAAATATCCAATGCAAATTGTTTCATGATCGTATCATGTCCAAAAATTGTGATGACTTGATTTCCCTTGCGCATCATAAAGAATTTAGTTTGCTTGTGGGTTATGAAGAAATGAAACGTATAACTAAGGATATGCTATAATTTGTCTTCGATAAAGTTCTTGATTTTGATCTAGAGGAAAATTATATGTATTGTGCGGTGAATTGCATTGAAAATCCTTATATTTCCAATTACATAAAGACAAGAAAACAAATAGCAGATGAAGAGAATACTAATGAAAGGGAAGAGATTTCCCAATATCCTTCTATTCTTTCTTATGATGAATCAGGTAACGAGGAGGAGCTTTCTATTCAACCAATCTCATTAATAAGGAGCTCCAAAAAGAGGATTAAACCCACACATGATGTGAAGAAGAAAAAGAAAAGACGGAGAAACAAAGGTAAAAAGGTATCCCTCCCAAATGATGTTGCTCATCTTACTCATTGTGATGATGATAATTGCTATACTATTGGTGCTATCCATACTATTAATGATTAGAGTGATTATGCTTATGATATGAAAAGGCCCAAGCTTGGGGATGCCATGTTTCATGAGAATGACAAGTTTGAGAATTTATTTGCTATTAATTATTGTCCCGAGCTTGGGGACGCTATGTTTTATGAAGATGATATGTTTAACCTCCCAAGTTTTGTTATGCAAATTTATTATGATGATAGCATGCCTCCTATTTATGATGGTTATATTGATGAAAGTGGGTTTGGAAGAGTGTCAACTTTAGGAAGTAATGATCCCACTATTTTGGAGGGTGTTGAATCTTATTGTGACAATTATTGGAAGAGTGTCAACTTTAGGAAGTAACTTTAGGAACTAATGATCCCACTATTTTGGAAGAGTGTCAACTTTAGGAAGTAATGATCCCACTATTTTAGAGGCCTTTGGTCCCGGCTGGTGGCACCAACCGGGACTAAAGGTCGCATTCATCCCGGTTGCTGTCACTAACCAGGACCAATGCTTCGTCTATATAACTAGCACTTGTGAAATTTTTCATTCAGTTCGTCTTCCCCGCCCCGACGATGCCGCCAGGCTGCCCCTCTGCGCCTCGCCGTCGCCGTCGTCGCCCTGCCTCCGACGCCGTCCCTCGCCGCCCAGACGCCGTACCGCGCCGCCCAGACGCCGTCGCCGCCCCGCGCCCCCTGCCTCCTCGTCGCCCGTCGCCGCGCCCCTCACCTCCGCCCCTTCCTCCTCGTCGCCCGTTGCTGCGCCCCTCACCGTCGCCGTCGCCGCCCCCTACCTCCTCGTCGCCCGTGGCCGCGCCCCTCACCGTCGCCCCCGTGCCCTGCCTCCTCGTCGATCGCCGCCAAATTAGTGAGCTCATATGAATTTTCCTAATTTAGATGTGTAGTTAATTTAGATGTGTAGTTTAGATGTGTAGTTAATTGAGTTGTTGTAATTTGTTCATAAATGAATATTCAAAAGTTGGAATTTTTTTGTGTTCATACATTTTTTTGTGATATTATTGTTGAATATGCAAATTCTTGTGTGTTCATATATATGCGAAGAATATGTCAATTTTTTACATAGAATTTTTATAATTTTTTTCTGTTGTAATTTTGTTCATAGAATTTTTATCTTGTTCATTGAATTTTTATGATTTTTTTCTGTTGTAATTTTGTTCATAGAATAAGAAGAGAAAGTGTTTAATAGAACTGGTTAAACTAGTTTATTTTTAGTAAGTACTACTTCATTCTATTTATAGTAAGTGCTTAGTAGTTGAACTAGTTGATTTAATAAAACTAGTTTATTTTACTATAGAAGTAGTTTATTTTTAGCAAGAAAATTAATAGAACTAGTTTATTTTTTTAGTTAAAGGAATTATTCCCGCATCGACGTCGACCATGCCAATCCCGCATCCTCGTCGTCGAATCGGTGGAGGTGGCCGGCTTGATCAGAGGGGCCATGTCCGGGACTGGGCTCCGCCGGGCTGGTTTTGGGAGGTGCTACCTTCCGGGGGGCGCATGTTGGTGAGGAGCCAGCCCGTCATTGACCTGATCCTTGTTTGGTGGCGGTTGCGTGGGCCAGTGATGGTGCCGAGGCTTCCGGACACGGTGGAGGTGGTACATCGCCGTGTTAGCGCAGAGGGCGAGCACGTCCGTCGCTACATGGTTGCGTTGGAGTGCAGGTTCGACAATACCTGGCAGGTTCTTCAGGGATCTCACTGGAGCTATGATCCTGTGATGGTTCCTTCTCTTTGGGTATCCACCGCCCACGCCGATACCCGTCGGGCGCTACGGTTCTAGCTGTACTAGCGATGCTATATGTATGACAGTATTCGAGGTGTATTAGTGATAATATTCAACGATGTAGGGAGATGATGTAGTTTTGCTTATAATTGAATGCATCCGAATTTGAATACTACTTTATTTGTGATTTGATTTTGCTTATTGAATGCTCAAATTGGAAAACTACTCCTACTTTGAATGCTAAAATTGGAGAGCACTATGCAAGGCGTATGCATATGATTAGTTGATAGCTTATAGGGTTTTTGTTTTCGCAGAAATCTAGGAGCCCCCCTCCATCATCCCCGCTGTCGTCCCCGTCACCGAACCCCTCCGACCTCGAGGTGAGACCAGCCACGAACCGGTTTTACAAAGATAATTAAACGATATTTCGGGTTGACTTTAAGTCTATTGAGTCTCCACCATATATGAGAGGACGAAGAATCCCGACTATTGTCGTGGGGGTAGCTTCTCCTTCGTTCCCGTGTGCTAGACAATTTGGTGTAATGCACTCGGGGATGAAAGGAGGAGCGACCATCACCAACGGTCGAATGTATACACCACGTGAACTGAGAGTTTTCAAGAAAAGACTCGACAGACCGATAGTCAACCCGTGATGAATAATAATGATCTAACTTAGGTTTTTCAGTACATATATTTAATTGTAGACGTTTAATATTTGAATTATGAACATAGGAAATGTCGTACTCGGACGACGAAAGTATACCGGGGGAGTGCGACTGGTGCCACGACGACCGACGTCTGTGCGACAGGCCTCACCCGGACGAAGATCGGCGCTTCAGTATTAAGCTGGAGGAGACCTTCGATGTTGAAACGGTACGCAACGACGACAAGTGTTATTTTTTCGTAATTAAGCACGACTTCAACTATTTCAACGTGTAGTTTTCATCTTTTACAATTCGACTAGCTTATCCCATGCCATGCAAGACGCTACGTCTTGGATAGGATGGGTTTTGTAGACCATAAAAGTATGGAAACAAAGAAAATTCACCTAAAGACCATGAAGTAAATCTGTATAATTCTGAGAGCGTAACCCATTTTGGTTGCAAAAATTGGGAAGCATTTTGCAAGATGTATGGTTTTGATGACGGTATCCTTGTCACCATGGATCTTGGTGATCCTGACATCGAGCAAGACAATATGGACATTTGGGTCCTTGTTGATACGCCTTCAATTCTACCGCTATGTGAGTTTCTCAAACATAGTTATTAGCTAATTTATATTGTACATTTCAAAATAGTTAACAGCTTATTTTCATTGGCAGCTTATTTTGATTGTTCAAACAATGTGCGGAACATGGTAGAGAGAAACTACTACACCGATGGCTCTGAGTTAACTTATAAGGAGAAAACTCATCTGGTCGGATTTTGTACTGATCTTGAGAATTACAATATCTATTGTAAAACTCCTCCACATTATGTTCAATACGTGCCACTAGTGCACGTGTTGAACTACGGTAACTACTATGGAGATACCCTGGTAAGATTTCTTACTATTACGACATCCGTGCATCTTTTGCATACTTCTAAAACTAGTACATCATTGCTAACTATGAAGTTATTAGTATGTTTTTCAACAGATAATCCCAGAGGATTGTGTGCCTCATCTGATGTATTAGAGTGGTCGCCTTAATGTTTTGAACATACGTCGAGGTCATCCTACGAATCTGAGCTGTCCATACCAGATTTCTAAAAGAAGTGGAGACATGAAAATCAGGGAATGGAAAATGTATGGACAGTCGTAAGGAGGTTCTTGGAAGCAAAAGGAAGCGAAGCGCAAGAACTGGAGACAAGATGATCTCCATTCTTCATAATGGAGAGTCAGGGTCTATATTGTTTTATGCTATTTTACCTTAAAGAGGGTATTTAGGTCCTACCTAATACTGATGATCATGTGCCTAGAACAATTAAGTAGGGTTGGTTCGATGACTATGAGGATGATGATCATATGACTTGTCATTAATAACGAGTAGAAGTTGTATGATGATGATTAGTAGGACTTGTTATTATGATGATACATGATGCGGGCATGAAGAGTTACTATATATCAGTGGGTGAAATGAACATGGATTGGAATGAAGTGAAGGCAACAAGAATGTGGTGCATGTCGAAAGTAGTACTAATCCAAACTTGATCAAGTTAGGATTAATATTACTTTCGACATGCACGACATGTTGCCTTCACTTTAATCTAAGCCATGTTTAGGCATACCAGTAGCGTTGGTAAATCAAGCACGGAAATAAGAGAGGACAGTTCTCTCTGTTAGCTAGCTTACACACCCTAAATTACCCCCTAAACCCTCCCCCCTTTCAAAAAAACAAAAACCCCAGCCACTGAAATGCTGACACGTGGATGCCTTTTGGTCCCGGTTGGTGTCACCAACCGGGACCAATGGCCCTCCTGCCTGGGCTGGCCGCAGAAGCCACGTGGAGGCCCATTTGTCCCGGTTCGTGTAAGAACCGAGACTAAAGGGCTAGGGCATTAGTAACGACCCTTTAGTCCCGGTTCAACAACCGGGACAAAAGGCCCTTACCAACCGGGACAAATGACCCTTTTTCTACTAGTGAAGCTAGCCAATCGTATGATTGTTGTTGTCCTACGCACTAAACCCTCCGGTTTATATAGACACCGGAGGGGGCTAGGGTTACACAGAGTCGGTTACATGGGAGGAGATCTACATATCTGTATTGCCAAGCTTGCCTTCCACGCCAAGGAGAGTTCCATCCGGACACGGGACGAAGTCTTCAATCTTGTATCTTCATAGTCCACCAGTCCGGCCAAAGGATATAGTCCGGCTGTCCGAGGACCCCCTAATCCAGGACTCCCTCAGTAGCCCCTGAACCAGGCTTCAATGACGATGAGTCCGGCGCGCAGATTGTCTTCGGCATTGCAAGGCGGGTTCTTTCTTCGAATACTCCATAGAATATTTTGAACACAAGGATGGTGTCAGGCTCTGCAAAACAAATTCCATACACCACCATAGAGAGAATAATATTTCCACAAATCTAATCTGCTGACACATTCTGTAGCGTGACATCACATCACGACCCAGTCATTATTCGAACCGTTTTTCACAACCAGCCACTACACATATCGCGAGGCGGTTTTCTTGGCACGTCTTGTCGAGGCAGAGATCGTGTCCCCTTATCACGGGATTCTGATCAATACAGGTGTGGGTAACCCAACCGCGCCATCAATTACGGCACTTGGGGAATGAGCGAGTTTACCAGGTAGGTGGGGAGGCGCATAGTTTCTTCCGCCCTTATAAAGGGACAAAGATTCACCCTTTTCACCCACGCCTTCCTCCTCCTTGGTCATCCATTCTCGCGCACTCTAGCTCCAGCACCCAAGTTCGCGTTCTTCTCCTCAAACCACTCCAAGCATGTCCGCAGCGGGAGGCAAGTGGATGGTCTCCTCCATTACGAAGGAGGACATCACAAAGCTGCGGAGAGCCGGATATCTGGCCGCGGATATCGCACACCGGCTGCCAGATGAGGGGCAGATCATCCTTACTCCAGGACCCCACGAGGGGGTGGTTTTTCTTACCCACTTTGTCCGCGGGCTCATGTTCTACTACTGGCTGGACTTTCATGATCTGGTTCCCAATTTCATCCTCAACATCTCGACGTTTATCGTCGTGTGTGAGGCCTTCCTCCGCAGCAGGCCCCACTTCAGCCCGTGGCTGAAGACCATCAATGTTAAACCGAAGGTAGTGGTCGGCCAGCAAGTGGAGTGCGGAGGTGCTATGGTCGGCAAGATGCCCAACGTCACCTGGCTCGAAGGCTCCTATGTGGAGACCATAAAGGGGTGGCAATCGGGGTGGTTCTACATCACCGAGCCGCGTGACACCAACTGGGTGGCGGCCCCGGAATTTCGATCCGGAATCCCCATGCGGCTCACCTCCTGGAAAGAGAAGGGCCTGTCCTGGGGTTCCTCGGTAGAGCTGACCGGACTCCAGACGTGCATCAAAAACATGATGAGCAAGAAAATCAAGGTCGTCAACATGGTCCAAGTCATGCTCTTCCGCCGGATTCTCCCGTGTCAAAGACGGGCATTCAATTTGTGGGAGTTCGACCCGGCCGAGCACCAGAGCTGCAAGAGCTCTTCAACACGACGCACAAGGACGTCTATAAGGTGTTGTTCAAGGGTGCCGAGGTACCTCCTCCCATTACCGAGGACCGCGGACACAGCGCAAAGCGCCCTGCCAATCCGGTAAGTCTTCCATATCTCTTAAGATGTTCATTTTCCCCAGTTTGTCCATGCGCGGGATCTAAGCCTCCACGCGCATTTAACAGGACTGGGTCGAGACAGCGGAGCAGATCGATTGTCCGGCCCCGCTGTCCAAAGATCAAGTAGATGCTCTCCTAACGGAGATGCTGGTTCCGGCGCCTTATGAGGTGCCGGAGAAGAAGGCCAAGAAGAAGGCCACTGGGACCTGGAAAGGTCTCCGGCGCCAGGTTATATCGGACTCATCGTCCGATAACACCGAGGCGCACTCCTCCCGTGAAAACGAGGAGGAGGAAGAGGAAAGTTCTCCACCCCAACCCGGGGAGACAAGAAAAGTAAGGCTGCCCCGTCCGGGGCAGCTGAAGGGTCCAAGAAGGGAAGAACCCTCCTTCTGGACAACTCCACCACCGCCGCCTTCAGCGAAGAGGAGTGGTTGCCCAGGGACAAGCCCCTGGCGAAGTCGTAAGTATCCGGATACCACAACAGTTTTATGGATGCTTCGTTTTATTGCTCCTTATCATGCCGAACATGATCATGCAGTCCCTCCAAGGCCCATATTGATGTATCCTCTTCGGATGGGTCTTTGGACCCGTTGGCGATGAACAGCGATTCGCTCCCGACCGCTACCTCCCCCCGCCCTACGTACGACGCCGAGGTGTTGTCTCGAAGGGTAGTAGCCCAAGGGGAGATAGTCTTGGAGGCGCCCCAAGGCGACATCCCGGACACTGGGCGCATGGGGAACAAGACTCCCAAGGGCTCCAATGGCGGGGGCAGCAGGCTTGGCCCCCAGCCGAATATTGTGTCGGAACCTCCAGTGGTTCCGGACTCTATCAGGCAACCCCTCGCTAAGGGGGGCGAGCCGTCCGTGCCGATGACCTCTATCCATCTAGAGGCATTGGACAACTTGCTGGAAGCGCTTCGCGGTGCTTCCAGTGATGAAGAGCACCGTACTATCACGAGTGTGGTGGTCGAGAAGGTTCAGTCCGCCAAAAGCGGACTGACTGAAGCCTGTGCCAGCCTCGTAACAGGCTTTGAGATAAGTAATCAAATTATAAGAAAATATTACGGCATAGACAGTAGCCCCTGATGCTCTGTTTGGCGTTCGCGGAGAAAAGCCGAATAGAGGATCAAAGAATAATCGCAGGAGTCTAATCATAATATGTCTATGTGCATATGCAGGCTTCACTGCTGGCCGCTGCCACACGTACTGCGGAGGTCGCTGCACTGAAGCGGGACCTTGAGCGGTCCAAGGAAGAGCTCGGCCTTACCAAGAGGCAGCTCGAAGAGAACAAAGGTAAGTGATACCCTGTCTGTATATTGATAAGAAAAACAAGGGTGGTTTCTTAGATCATTGGATCGTCATGAATTGTGCTAGGGGCCACGACCGAAGTGGCGACCCTGAAGAAGGCGCTATCCGAGGCCGAAGACAAAGCGGCCAAGGAGCGCATCGAGCGAGAAAAACAAGAGGCCCGAGTAGACGAGGTGCAGCAAGAGCTCCAGGCTCTCGTCAAGAAACACGAGTCCTTGGAGCTTGAATCTAATATGCAAGCATCCGAGCTTGCAAAGGCCCTCAAAAGCGCACAACATGCCAAGGCCGGAGCCCAAAAGGCCCTCCAGGAGATTGAGGCGGTTAAGAAGATAGCGGCGGGTAAGGCATTCATTATGCAAAGCAAGCATGTGAAGGAAACTTTCTTTATACTTATCCGAGTTCGGAGCTCTCCAGGGGCATTCGCAGATCTACCCCGCAGTGTGTCAGATGCCGCGGAGTTCTACCGGGCTGAGGAGGGGAGGTCGACGGAGAAGTTGTTCTTGTCTCAATATTCTGGGACCGAACACCCTGTGCCCTTGAGCGACCAGCTGAAGCAACTGGTCGAGCTCCACAAGGCGGCCGAACAGGTCATGAAGGGTCTTATAGTCCGTATGTGGCCTAGCGAGCCCCTGCCTGATAGCTACTTCGGCCTGGTGAGGCGGCTTGTGAATGCCTGCCCACGGCTTGGAAGTCATAAAGCGGTCCGTCTGCATCGAGGGTGCGCGCAGGGCTTTTGCTCGTGCAAAGGTGCACTGGGCGAAGCTGGACGCCGAGAAGCATGTGAAGGAGGGTCCACCGGAAGGCAAGGAGCATCGCCACCCCGAAATGTATTATAACAGTGTCCCGAAGGGTTCTCGCCTTGTGGCAGAGGAATGTGCTAAGGATGTAATATTCGAATGAATGTACTCATGTGATCCTATAATATGAAACGAGTTCATTTGCACTATGCAATGCTTGTGAATTTAAAATATTACCTTCTGTGCGGCCGTTTATAAAATCTGAGAGTTGGTCAGTCGTCGGCTTCTGCCCCCATGTAACTAGTACTGAGGTGTTCGGGATAAATCTGAGCACTCTTTATCCCAATTTTGGGTCCTTCGAGGGAGGTGTTCAGCGCAACGAACCAGACAATCGGACTATACGGCTTTATCACTCTCACTTAGCCATCGAAGTCTACAATTTTAAATTTTGGCAAAGCCCCTAGTCTTCGGAAGGCCGAATTTGGGGCGCTATACACGCCTAAGTCGGGCAAGGCCGACTCCTCGCCCGAAGCGGAAAAATTCTTTAAGGACATGAGACCTCTCGAACAGCGACCAGCTCTCGCCTTATCATGACAGTCAGTTTTCGGCTTTCTCTACTGAGGTGCTCGTTCGGAAAAACCAGGACACAATCGCAGTAGTTCTCCCAGCGCTACCTTAGCCGATATTGCGGAACGTAAGGTACCAAAACATGGGAGGCGCGCAAACCCAACTATTGACCCAAGACATGATTCGGAGCTGATGCATATAATGCTATAAGTTCGGGGTGCCGCACTGTCGAAAGTGTTCGGACTTCTCACGCCGTATTATGGGGTATACTGAAGCCCCTGGCGTACTGGTCGTACCCGAATGTACGGGTGCAATTTGTCGTAAATAAACAGACAAGGAAAAAGGAAAGTGAAATGCAATAATAGACTAATGCTATGCATTGTTATATAAATAATACGTCGAAGCGTACTGATACAAGTAGTGCGAATAAGCAAAGAATAGGACTATTTGACATGTCCTATCCAAGGGCAAGCTGCATATGGGTATTTAAAACAGGTATTTCGATGGTTATCAGAGACCACCTGGGGATTCCCTTGTACGTCTTAGCTTCTTGGCTCCTTGGTATTTCCTTCCCGTAATGCGTCCAGCAATCAGACTACCGAAAAGGACTTCCAGAGTTAAGGTCCTGAAAGAGAGAAAATGATAAAGGTATACAACCCCTGGGGCGGTTGAGCCGCATTGTGGGACGTGTCCTGGCCGTGCCCCGGCTATGCCCATGGTATTTTTAGTGCACAATTATGTATGCGCGGCACAGATTTCGTCGCTTGACTGGGACTAGGACGGAGGCCGAATTGCTAGGCGAGCTCTGAACGTGCAAGGCGATCCTGTTGCAGGATACTCCGGACTCGCTTGAAGGTGTCCGGCGGCTTTATCGCCGAATTGGAGGTTTGCCTTAAAAGGCTGCTTTGTGCCTCTGCTGCGAGGGCCGCAGTGTGCTCCTCAGTGCGGAGCGAGCGTTCTGTGTTTCCATTGACTGTTATAACCCCGTGAGGTCCTGGCATTTTGAGCTTGAGGTATGCGTAATGCGGTACCGCATTGAATCTGACAAATGCGGTTCGTCCAAGCAGTGCGTGATAGCCACTACGGAACGGAACGATATCGAAGATTAACTCCTCGCTTTGAAAGTTGTCCAGAGATCCGAAGACCACTTCCAGTGTGATTGAGCCTGTGCAACGGGCCTCTACACCTGGGATGACACCTTTAAAGGTGGTTTTAGTGGGCTTGATCCTCGAGGGGTCTATTCCCATTTTGCGCACTGTATCCTGATAAAGCAGGTTCAGGCTGCTGCCGCCGTCCATAAGGACTTGGATGAGGTGAAATCCGTCAATGATGGGGTCAAGGACCAATGCGGCAGAACTTCCATGACGGATACTAGTGGGGTGGTCCCTACGATCGAAAGTGATCGGACAAGAAGACCATGGGTTGAATTTTGGGGCGACTGGCTCCATCGCATAGACGTCCCTTAGTGCACGCTTCCATTCCCTTTTGGGAATATGGGTTGTGTATATCATATTCACCATTTTCACTTGGGGAGGAAATTTCTTTTGTCCTCCTGTGTTCGGCGGCCGGGGCTCCCCCTCGTCGTCGCTATGCAGCCCCTTGTCCTTGTTTTCGGCATTTAACTTGCCGGCCTGCTTGAACACCCAGCATTCTCTGTTGGTGTGATTGGCTGGCTTATCGGGGGTGCCGTGAATTTGACACGAGCGATCGAGTATGCGGTCCAAACTGGACGGGCCCGGGTTGCTTCTTTTGAACGGCTTCTTCCGCTGACTGGATTTAGAGCCACTGAATCCGACATTGACTGCCGTGTCTTCGGCGTTGTCACTGTTATTGCGGCGCTGATGTCTATGGCGGCCTGGTCTGCCGCTACTATCTTTGGCATCTGAATTGCCATGAC
The DNA here is from genome assembly GCF_018294505.1 of Triticum aestivum. Taxonomy (NCBI): domain Eukaryota; kingdom Viridiplantae; phylum Streptophyta; class Magnoliopsida; order Poales; family Poaceae; genus Triticum; species Triticum aestivum. Next base: position 558,495,371 of record NC_057802.1, read on the forward strand.
TTGTTGATGTGTTGTTGATGCGAGCCAGCCAGCTATCCTCGCCCACGCAAAAGCGGGTCATGAGTGTCGTGAGGGCTACCATAGACTTCGGCTTCTCCTGGCCGAGGTGCCGGGCGAGCCACTCGTCACGGATGTTATGCTTAAATGCTGCTAAGGCCTCTGCATCCGGACAGTCAACAATTTGGTTTTTCTTAGTTAGGAACTGGGTCCAGAATTTCCTGGCCGATTCCCCTGGCTGCTGAGTTATGTGGATCAAGTCATCAGCATCCGGTGGTCGCACATAAGTGCCCTGGAAGTTGTCAAGGAATGCATCTTCCAAATCCTCCCAACTGCCAATGGAGTTTTCTGGCCAGCTATTCAGCCAATGCCGAGCTGGTCCTTTGAGTTTTAGTGGGAGGTACTTGATGGCATGTAGATCATCACCGTGAGCCATGTGGATGTGGAGGAGGAAATCCTCGATCCATACCGCGGGGTCCGTTGTGCCATCATATGATTCAATGTTTACGGGTTTAAAACCTTCTGGGAATTCGTGATCCATTACGTCATCAGTGAAGCATAGGGGGTGTGCGGCGCCTCTGTGCCGGGCTATATCACGGCACAGTTCATACAAGTCTTGTCTGCTGTATTCGGCCCGGCTGGATTTGCTTTTAGTGTATCCGGCGTGACGGTCATCGTCTCGCGTTGGGGCGCGCCCCCGCGATCCGTAGATCGATCTTGCATGTTTTGCTTTGTTTTCCAATGCGTCTCGCAGGTCCCGCGTGTTGCCCCGGGCCTTGGTATTTTTGTTTGAATGGCGGCGGGGTGCGGGCTGGACTTCGGGCTGATATGCCTCTCTGTCTCGGCCACGAGGTGGCCGATCAGCCGCATCATACGCTGGTGGTGTAGGTTTCAATGCTTCCTCCTCGAGTTGGGGTAGCAACATGTGCTTTGGGTAACTCTTGGTTGGGCTTTCGAGTTCGTATTCCTCGGCCGCGAGGACTTCAGTCCATCTATCCGCTAGAAAATCTTGATCAGCTCGAAGCTGTTGTTGCTTTTTCTTCAGGCTGTTTGCTGTGGCTATAAGCCAGCGCTTGAAGCGCTCCTGTTCCACGGGATCCTCAGGCACGATAAATTCTTCGTCGCTGAGGCTCACCTCGTCTTCGGAGAGAAGCATGTAATTGTCATCCTCTAATTCTCGGTCTGCTGCCTGTTCCGGAGGGCTAGCTTGTTCATCCTCCCGCTCGAGGTCTGGCTGGAAGGGATTGTCGTCGTCTTTGGCACTACCCAGAGCGTTATTGTCTCTTGTGCCGGTATCGCCGCTTTTGCTACGGCGGGACTTAGAGTGGCACCACGGACGTCGGTGCTTGGGTTGCTTCTTGGAGGGATTGTCCTGCGTCGTCTTGTCGCCATTGCCTTCTTTCGGGGTGTCCACCATGTATATGTCATACGATGAGGTGGCAGTCCAGCGCCCCATGGGCGGTGGTTCTTGTTCGTCTCCTGCATCGTCGTCCATACCGTCGATGTCTTCGGATCCGAAGTCGAGCATGTCGGTTAAATCGTCGACAGTGGCTACTAAGTGGGTTGTCGGTGGGGAGCGAATTTCTTCGTCGTCCGCATCCCATTCTAGCCGGACATAGTTCAGCCAAGAGTCTCCTGACAAGGAGAGAGACCTCAACGAGTCTAACACGTCGCCAAAAGGCGAGTGCTGAAAGATATCCGCGGAGGTAAACTCCATGATCAGTGCCCAATCATATTCAACGGGCACGGGCGCAGGTGGCTCGCAGCCCACGGCCGGGGACAAATCCAACAGTTCGGCAACACGGGTCTTGCAGGAGGTGAAGTCAGTATTCGGCTCTATCACCACTGAGTGTGCGGCCTCCGTGGCAGGGTCGATCCACCCATCCTCGGATGGCGCAATTTGTTCCGGATCGAGGGCCAGAGTAGTTGCAGGTGTGATCTCCCAAACACTGTCCCACGACAGAGCTAAATCATGCTTGTCGTGATTGTGCGGTGCACCTGACATGGGCTCGAATCCGTCGATGATCAAATCTCCGTGGATGTCAGCAGTATAGTTAAAGTTTCCTAACCTGGCCTGATGGCCAGGGGCGTAGCTTTCGATCTGCTCCAGATGGCCAAGCGAGTGCGAAGCCGTCGATGATCAAATCTCCGCGGATGTCGGCAGTGCGAAGCCGCCGAATACGAAGATCTGTCCGGGGAGAAAAACCTCACCCTGAATCGCATCGTTGCCGATGATCGAAGGAGCCATCAAGCCTTATGGTGACGGCACAGTGGAACTCTCAATGAAAGTACCAATGTCGGTGTCAAAACTGGCGGATCTCGGGTAGGGGGTTTCGAACTATGCGTCTAAGGCGGATGGTAACAGGAGGCAGGGGACACGATGTTTACCCAGGTTCGGGCCCTCTCGACGGAGGTAATACCCTACTCCCTGCTTGATTGATCTCGATGATATGAGTATTACAAGAGTTGATCTACCATGAGATCGTAGAGGTTAAACCCTAGAAGCTAGACTATGGTATGATTGTTGTTGTCCTACGGACAAAACCCTCCGGTTTATATAGACACCGCAGGGGGCTAGGGTTACACAGAGTCAGTTACATGGGAGGAGATCTACATATCCGTATTGCCAAGCTTGCCTTCCACGCCAAGGAGGGTCCCATCCGGACACGGGACGAAGTCTTCAATCTTGTATCTTCATAGTCCAACAGTCCGGCCAAAGGATATAGTCCGGCTGTCCGAGGACCCCCTAATCCAGGACTCCCTCACTTGCCGACGGCGGAGCCGCCGCGGCAAGCCCGGTCAAGTCGCGGCCAAAACGGCACAGTGCGCGCGTGTGCTTGTCCCCATCTCAAACCACCTCCTATGCTTGTCCGCGAGCGTGGGCAAGAGCCGGCGTTGACGCTGCACCCTGTCCCCTCGCGTTGGAGCCTCTCGTCGATGTTCGCCGCGTGTCCAGAGCGCTCCGGCAGCGACACGTCCCCCCCCTCTGCTTCGGCTATATAAAGCCACCCCGCCTCCCTTGCTAGCCACGCACCACTCCACACCACCTCCACGAACACGTAGATGAGCAGAAGCCTGGTCGGGCAGGCCTCTGGCCGTCGCCCCGACCCGTGGACTCCGGCGATCCCCGCAGACCAGCTGCCACTATCCGGGGCCTCTCAAGCTCAAGCAGCTGCTTGGGCAGGGCCTTGGTGTTCTGCTGGAGCTGCCTGGACCCCGCCAAGCCCTCGGAGCTGCCTCTAGCCACCGTCTTCCACCTCTCCGGCGAACCCCGTCCGCCACCGAAGGTTGCGAGCTCGACTGCGACCAGCTCCGTCCACCTTTCGCCAAGCCACGGGTACAGGCAGGTGCGCCGCGACCCCGCTTCTGATCTATCCCTCTAGCCTAGCCGCAAACCCCCTCGCCGCCGGCATGAGCTCCTGCGAAGCACCGCCTCCCCTTTGATCTCGATCCCCTTCCCTCTCTCCTGACTGGTGGGGCCCAGTGTCAGCCTCACCACTTGCGCCCGAAGCGGTACGAGTGGAGGCGCACTCCCACTTTATTCCTTCGACGTCACCCCCCAGGATTTTCTATTTATTCAAATTTAATTCAGAAATTTGACTAAACTTTGACCAGCCACCATTTCTAAACCATAAGTCCAAATGAATTGATTCTTTTTGCATTGTCTTGGTTACAGAAAGCTCTAGCAGCACACCAAATTTCTGGTGATTTTCAGAATGTGTTTTGACATTTATTTTTGTGGTTTTCAAATATTTTCAGAAGTAGGATCTTGCCTTGAAGCTAACCAGGAGGAGTGTGACCGTCCTCTGCACTAAGGCAAGCCACAACATCATTTGGATGGTATTAATTCAATATCTATGATTTTCTACTTGAATATGAGTCTTTATTTGCATTTAAAATTTGATAAACTAATATGATTAATTGCGAGTTGTTTTATGATGCTTGATATGCTTGTTTTAGCTTCTGGTTGAGTTCATAGAATTGTTTGGCTAAGTAGAGTAAGATTTTGCACTAGATACTTTGTTATGGAAAGTTATGGTAGCTATTTTTGCTAGTAATAGTTTTCAACTAAATGATGAACTAATAAAAATGTTGTTTGTAGATAAAAATGAGTTATGACCAGAGAAGTTTTTCATCTTAGTATTGCAAGATAGTTATGTTGCTTGTTTTGATCCATGCTTAAGAGTTGCTTGCTCTGTGTGACGAGTAGTTGCATGATTTCCGGTATGATGCCATGTTAGTAATAAAAAGTTTTTCTGAAAGTTACTACTTGATTAAGTTCAACTTGAATATGATGCTGATCACATCACGGTGCCACTAAATCAGGTTTTTATTTCAGTGCGACCACATTTACCTAATGGGAAGGTCTTGATTCGGTCCTTTGTTGTGGCTCTCACCGGTGCCTCACGCGAGGGAAGGTTATGGGCGTGCATACCCTGACCCGGTAGGCAGACAGAACCTTGTGTGCTCGTTTTGTTTTTATGGTACCTTGTCCCCGTTTGGGACCGTTTTGCCACGACGGTGGCCGTTGGTGTCTTTGGTAGACACGGTGGCCGTCTGTCATCGTGCTTATGTTTGTTGTGAGCTTGCAAGTACATTCAATGTACTGACCTGGCGTGTCATGCCAGCTTTCAGGCAAGTTGATTCGCATCGGAGTGCATCTCGTGTCTAGGCCGTGTCCACGTCGGTGTCCCTGTGCCATGGAGTTCCGCTACGTCATTCTTCCGCTGCCGCGTAGTTTCGTGTGATCGAGGACCCAACCATGTTCATTCAATAATGTACATACTATCCAGCAGCACTGTGTGTGCCGCTTGGCCTCGAATCTCGATGTAATATCAGACCTTTGTACCACGCTAGTATCAATTAAGCGGTTATTTCTGTACCATGTTGTTGTGTATTGCCAGAAGACTCGATCTCTAGGCTGGCAATGCAGGGTAAACCGGTTGCTCTGAGCCGGGGTGCCACATAAAAGTTCTATGATATGAGTCTTACGTTTAAATTTGTCCTTGTTATAATAATCAACGTGATGCTTCTATGTCCGTATTTTGTTTTTATCGACACTTCTCTCTCTCTAAGCATGTGGACATGTTTTTCGATCTTGGTTTTTGCTTGAGGACAAGCGAGGTCTAAGCTTGGGGGAGTTGTGTGGCACCCCGGCTCAGAGAAACCGGAACGCCCCGTATTCCAGCCCAGAGATCGACGAGAAGTCTTCTGGAATACGGCACTGCTTAGCATAGAACAAATCAGCTCTTTATTACAATTTGTACGGGTACAACGGGGTTACATTGGCACCACTACAAAAAAAATACACTTCCGTGATGATACGTGTTTGTCAGAGTAGGTCGCGTTTTTTGTCATGCATGTACATCCATGACATTACCTGTGCTGTCGTAGAAGTGTTCCATGACATTACCAAAATTATCATCACGGAAGTGTGCACTTCCATGACGATAAATCGCGCGTCACAGAAGTGCTTTCGTCAAGGGTGACCGACACGTGGCTTCCACCGTAACGGAACGCCGTTAAGCTATCGGGTCGGGTTTTGGATCCGATAACCCGTTAACAGGCCTGACCAATGGGGATTTTCCACATGTAAAATCATCATTGGCTAGAGGAAACACGTGTCGGCTCATCGTTGGGACAGATGTCATCCACTCATTGGATAGAAGGCGCCTATGATACGTCGACACGTGGCACGGCCCAACAGAGGCCCATTCCTGTGAAAAGGCCGGCCCGTTTGACTTGGTCAAAAGGTGCCAGGCCGGCCCATGGAAAGCCTATTAACGGCATGTTCGCATATAGCCCATTTACAGCCCGCTAACCCAAGTCCCGTTACGCCCTATCCGAATTAGGCACAGTAGCGTCATCTGGGCCATCCAATATGATTCCAGCCCGTTTTCACTTCTGGCCCATGTATGGCCCATGATGTTTGTCGGCCCATATGAGGCCCTATGTAACTCTTGGCCTATTAACGACCCGTGGTGAAACTGGCCCGTAATGAACAGTGTATCACTTTACACCCATTAACGGCCCGTGGTGAAACTGGCCCGTAATGAACAGTGTATCACTTTATACCCATTAACGACCTGTTATTCCGTTGGGCCGTTTCCAGCCCATGTTATCTTTCGGCCTTCTTAGAGCCCATTTATTCTTGGGCTCATTTCCAGCATTCGTTTACTTACAGCCTGTTACTGTCATTTTCTGCTTGTGGGCCAAATTCAGCCCGTGGTTACAGTCGGCCCGTTTGTGGTCCGTTAATACGTTGGGCCGTTTTCATAGCATCATCAAATACGTCCTATTAACGATGGCCCGTTATGGTTGGCCCATGAACGGCCGATTCCAACTCTAGCCCGTTTACGACCATAATGCGGCCTGTTATTGGCCCATGTTTGGCCAATCGATCATACGGCCCATATAAGGCCCATTGATGATATGGCCCGTAGAAGGCCCATTGTTTCTACGGCCCGTTGAAGGCCTACTGTTTCTACGGCCCGTAGAAGGCCCACTGTTTCAACGGCCCGTAGGAGGCCCAGTGTCACTACAGTAAATATTAGCCCATGGTTATTGTGGCCTAGTTTTAAAAAATAGGTTATTGCAGCCACTAGCAAACCGCGGAAAAAGAACTGCACTGACTACAAGCAAACAAATAAACAAGACAACAAGGAAATAAATAAGCAAGCAACTTATGCTAGGCTATCACGGCTATTACACATATTACATCCACTGGGCGTCAAAGTTCGCCACCAGTGCAAATATAGGGAACAAAACAGCATATAAACGCCGTAGCAAAACAAGTCCAGAACTGAAACCACTTCAGAAGAGTTAAAGAAACAATATCCTGGGTACCCATAATGCTGGCAAGATTCTTAGCAAGCTTATTAACTTTCTCTTGTTTGGCGCTTAAATCCTCCAGCGCTTGCTGTTGCACAAGAAAGTACGCATCTGAATTCTACAGGGACTTCCTCAGTCCTTCGGCTTCTTGCCGCAGCACAGCTGACTGATGCCTTTCATCTTGTAGCTGAGACTGAAGAAGCCGAAGTGATTCAAGCAGCGAGTTCGAAGAGCTTGTGCCAGCGGTACTGGCCAGTAACTCGAACACTACATCAACGCAGGACTGTGTGGTTTTCTCACTGTCTACAAGATCGTTTTTATCACCTTTCTTGGAGACCAACAGGGTTGTCTCATTATCTTGAACCTTATCTGCATTACTTTCTCTACCATTGCATAGTGGGGTGCTCTTCTCCAATATTCTGTTTGCATACTACAAGAGAAACAAGCAGACACATCATAGGTTTATCTTGTAGTATACGAAACTCATTTTGGTAAACCGGTTCAGTAGTAAGGTGGAAAGGATAACAGCATGAAACAAACATATATCTATGTACTATGGTCACTTTATTGTCCATATCATTCTAGTTTATGTTCCCTAATCAAGATAGAGACACAGTTCAACTCATATATTTTTAAGACACAGCAGCATAGACAGAATATAAGTGTGAGAAACTACACAGCATTGGCAGCACTTGTAATGTGCATCACATGAGAACATAACTGTTTATACAACTTAAACTGAAATCAACATAGAGCAAGAAGTTAGAACAGCAATCCAGTTAAAGAAATGGGTTTAAAACATACCTGTTGCGCCATTGGAGTTTCAATTGGATCCTTCAAATTCGAAAGTAGTTGGTATGAGTAAATACAGTGATGCAACAGCAAAGGAGTATGGACCATAGCTACGGAATCTGACCTGAGACAGTTGCTCTTCTGCTTTAAACATGGAGTTTGGGTTAGCTGTGGTGGTGTTCGTGCTTTGGGCACTGCAGTAGCTTTACAAACTGCTCGTGTGGGGGTACTCTGTGTTGGACATGGTGCTTTGTCAACTATAAGTGGGTTACTATCTGCTGGGGTTGCAGTTAGATGGGTTGTAGCTCGTTCTCTGCCGAACGGTGTAAGTGTGCAATCTGGAAGAGTCTCGATTATGTGTGGTGGGGCTAGTTTCTGGGCCAGTACAACCATGGTTCCATCTGCATCGACGGGTAGCACTGTCTTTTGTAAAGAACGGGTTTTTGCTCCCTTAGATACTGCCATCACCCCCTCCAATTCAAATGGCTGATAAACAAGAAAAGAAATTGAACGTACAGACATTGTATGATAGACAGATGTGGTAATTCACATATATGTTTTTTTTTACTATACACAGTAGGGCAAAACCCCATTGCAATTTTTATTAAACTAAAAAAAGTAAAGTCCCAGAAAGGAACCAAAGTACAAAAGGCTTGAGATAAGCCAAGGAGGAAGCCAAAAGAAGGAGAAAAGAAAAAACTAACAACTAAGAACTAAGAACTAAGAACTAGGATTACAGAACAAGATTATCCAGCCAAAAACAGTATGCTCCAGCATAGCTCTTTTTAACTCTGAATCTGAGAAGATAGAGCTCCTCCATGAAGATGGCTTTCCACCTTTGAATACTAGGTTGAATTGCTTGGAAAATCATGTTGTTCCTGGAGATCCAAATAGCCCAAGAGGCAAGGATGACTATCTCCATGAAGAAAGGTACATGAAGTTTCTGCTTGAGAATGTCTAACCAAACAGGACATCATGACACAATTTCACATATATGATGCTTAACTAAACACGATAGCATGACACAGTTTCAGATATATGATGGATAACTTAACAGGATATAATGGCATAATTCAACATATGATGAGTACCTAAACAGGATGAAATGATAAAACTATATGATGTCTTTCTAAAATAGGTTGGGATGAAATAATTCACATACATGTTGTCTAAGTATACAGGATGGCATGATATAATTGACATAATTGATTCATATACTAAGCAGCTGGCACTCACATGTATGATCTCTAAACTAAGCAGATAGAATTCAATATTGTGCATATGATGTCTAAACTAAGCAATGCAAGACACCATATGCATCATATGAGAAATATAAACATTGCAACTTAGAGCATACACCTCAGGTGGGATATAGGACTGGTCATCTGTCTCTGAATCCTCCTCTGAGGATCTCCCTGTAACCATCGAGATATATGCTTCAACAGGTACCATTGCCTGCTCTGAAGACCTTGTTTTCACTCCAGATTTTTCCATAACCGGCTCAAATGGCTGATACACATGAAGAGTAGTTCAATATACACAGATTGTCGACAAATGGAATATGTAATGAAAAAAAGATGGCATGAGATAATTCACATATATGATGCCTGGCTCCATGGCGGTGCATAATTCACATATATGATAACTGGCTGAAAAACATGGCATTGCATAATTCACATATCTGATATAGAAAGCAAACATGAGGAATTCACACAAAGCATGTCTAATCTAAGCAGATGGCATGGCAATGCAAGACACCATATGCATGATATGAGCAACATAACCCAGCCAAGTTAGAGCGTGCACCTCGGGGGGGGGGAATACGACTGGTCATCTCTCTCTGAATCCTCCTCTGAGGAGCACTGGCGGCTCAGAAGACCTTGTTTTCACTCCAGATTTTTCCATGACCGACTCAAATGGCTGATGCATAGGAAGAGTAGATGAATGTATAAACATTGTTGACAAATAGAATACATTATGGAAAAAATATGGCACAATACAATTCACATATACGATGACTGGCTAAAGAGGATGGCATTGCATGATTCACGTATGTGATGCCTGGCTAAAGAAGATGGCATTGCATAATTCCCATATACTCCCTCCGTTCCTAAATATTTATCTTTTTAGAGATTTCAAATGGACTACCACATACGGATGTATATAGACATATTTTAGAGTGTAGATTCACTCATTTTTTTCCGTATGTAGTCACTTGTTGAAATCTCTAAAAAGACAAATATTTAGGAATGGTGGGAGTAGGATATAGAAACCAAACAGGTGGCATTCACACAAAGCAAATCTAAACTATGCTGATGACATATAAGATGTATAATGTAAGCAATGCAAGGCGCCATATGCATGATATGACCAACATCAGCATGCCAGGTTAGAGCAAACACCTCAGGTGGTAAACAGGCGTGGTCGGCTCCTTCTGAATCTCCATCTGAACAGTTATCTTCCTCTGGAATACAATCTGGAAATGCAGGAGGGGGGGCACTTCGCCCACCATGGAGCGGCGTCTGCATGACATTATATTCGCACGCAACGGTCTTCTCTTTTTCTCTACATGTTCAGTACGATTGTGTACAATATCTGACATGCATAATAAAAAAAATTGTTAGATTTTGTAAGGCCTAAGGGGTGAATGCAAAAATCAAGACTGATGGTAGCAAACGAGTGGATGGATCCAAAACTAATGATAGCAGGTAGATTATAGCTTCAATTTAAAAAGATAGACAATGGATCATCTATTGTTTGTTGCCCACCCAACATGAACCACATAGAAGACCCCAAATGAACCAGATAGTAGACAGATACTATTCATTGCTGGCTCGATATGAGACCCATGGGCAATTCAAAACTCAAGATTGAACGTAAGCAAACACGAAAGACTACGGCCTCTCTTCCGGAACTGTGTAGTCCTCAGGTTCATCTGCTCAGTCAATGATGGTAATGATGTTGGCGTGGCTGCCGGCAACGGGGAAAGGAAGTCTGCAGGGGGAATCTCTGCTGCAGTGAACGCTTCTGTCGATGGTGCACCTCAGGTGGGGTGGATGACGGCACGGCAGGAGCAGGACATAACACACAGAGTTTTCATTGACGCCTATCTGAAAATGAAGTAAATCTGTAAGGGCTCCTTAGAATTGGAGGATTCTATAAACGCAGGGACAGGAAAAACACAGGAATAGGATAGGAATGCACGTGCAAAACAGAGCATTTGGAAACATAGGATTTCAGTCAACCTGGGTGTTTGGCTCACATGAATTGGAAGAACAAAGGAATGGAGAAACAAAGTGATGCGACGAGTGTACAACCTCTTTGGCACAGCCTAGTGGACCTCAGCACCATTAGGTTGGACGTGGAGGATGGTGATGATGCTGGTGTGACTGTCGGAGGTGGGGAAGAAGATCCGAGGCCTCTGGAAACAACGCCGAGGGTACTGCTCCGCTGTGATGGACGGTTCCGTCATTGGAGCAGCTCCGCTAAGGTGTACGGCGATGAGGCTGAAGCATGACAAGACAGACAACGTTAATCTGAAGTGGGACCCTACTATCATCTGCAATAGATGATGTAAAATACATCACCAAAAAGTGCTAGATGTAAAACGCATCAGCCGCGCCACGGCCGCTCCGACAGATGCTGTAAGTACTGTTCACTCTGAACTTAACTGAAGAAAATGAAGTTCACAGTTGAAACTGAATTTTACTGTCGAAACTGATTGAACTAGTGACAGAGCATTGCAATAGATGTTTAGGGCGTTCGAGCACTAGTAGCAGAGAAGCAGTGATCTAAATCAGTAGACGCTCGAGCAGGGAATGCACTAGCAGAGAGCAAGTCATGCAGTAGCACCGCGAGCGAGTGCTAAAGCAGCAACTCCTATAGCTGCCGGAGGTCGTGCAGCAGCAGCGCAAGCGAGAGCAAGAGCAGAGCAGCAGCACGAACGAAAGCAGGAGCAGTGCAGCAACGCGACCCACAACAAGAACAGAGCCGCAGCGCGAGCGAGAGCAGGAGCAGCTGCAGCTAGTGTCGTTGTGGAAGTCGCCGCCGAGGAAGCAACAACATGGGGGAGAGACGCCGTGGATGATGTGGCCGGCGACGGCGCCATCGATGGAGACACGCCATGTCTGCTCGGTATCGAGCACCGGCAGCCCCGTGAGATCGAATAAAAGATAAAATGCAGCGGTGAGTGCAGAACCTCCTTGGTGGCGCCGACTTGGCCTCGGCTTCATCGGAGGAATTGGTGAGGGGGCTGCGGTTCCGGTGGCGTAGGTTAAGACAACGCTGTGGGGATTGAGGTAGCGCGATAGACGAGGCGAATGTCGGGGCAGCTCCTTGGAGGTGGAGGACGGGGCGGCTGATCCGGCGGGACGACGAGATCAACAACGGATCCTCATTCGGTGCGGTGGATGAGGGACGGCGAGCTGTTGCGGTGGACGACGTAGTCGGGGAAGAGTCTCCGGCTGGGCGGCGGTCGGGAGGCCGACGGAGGAGCGTGGGGTTTCGCAGGTTTTGGCGGCCTCAGTGTACGAATGGGGGGCGAAGGAGGAGGGGGAGCCAAGCTTAGGGACGCGCTTGTCTGAAATGTAGGGTAAGTTACCAGTGTACCCCCACCGGTTTTGACACCGCGACGTGGAGCTTCATTTCCGGCTGAGGGGTAGAAGGGGGACATCGCATGTCTGGGCTGCGGGAGCGATTTCTGATGAGCAGGGAGTTCTCGCGCGCATCCAAATTTCGGGATAACAAGGCGCGGCGCGGGTTGAAGAAGCGGGAGTTTCAAAGCAGGTGAGACAAAAGATACTCGAGCTTGAAAATTTTGGGATAACAAGGTGTCGATTCCTTGTTCGGCAGAACAAACTTAACGTGTAAAAAAACAATTCATACAAGACACAAGAGAGTCGTGTCCCCTATTACTATATTACAATAGATGCCATTGAAAAAACTACAAGAAAAATGTAAAAAAATCAGGAGAACAAGATTACCCTGCACAGTACCAAATCGATTAGCACTTCCCCCAACAACACACATTAATTGAGTTTTTGGTCATTTAATGTGCATAATACAAATTTGAACTACAAGCACATGCTCCCGTGCACCAAAGTTGGTTGAAAAATCACATTTGTGTCCTCGGGTGAATTTCTACTCCCTCCTTCCATCTATATAGGTTCTAATGCGTTTTTCAAGGCTAACTTTGACCAAACGTTAGAGCAATAATATATGACATGCAAGTTACACAAAGCATACCTTCAAATTTGTATGTCAAAGGAGCTTCCAATAATATAATTTTCATTGTATACATCTCATGTGCTATTAATCTTGTCAATAGTCAAAGGCTGTCTTGAAAAACACATTAGGCCCTATATAGATGGAAGGAGGGAGTAGGTCCCATGCAAAAAATGAGAATAAAATTCAGACATCTGGGCATCGTGGCTCAGTCGAGAACATTGAGAAACTTGGTATTAAAATCATGAAACTTGGCATGGTATCATGTCATGGTAGTACCATGCCGTGGTAAAAAAATTGGCCGAATAGGAACAAATTTTGGTATAAGCTTCTTGCAAATCGGAGCTTCTCTCAAGGCTCGTGGTTCTGGGAGGGAACGTGTCACCTTTGTGTGCATAATTCAAATTTGAAATACAAGCACATGTTCCAGTGCACCAAAGTTGGTTGAAAAATCACATGTGTGTCTTCGGGTAAATTTCTAGGTTCCATGCAAGAAATGGGAATGAAATTCAAAATTCTGGGCGTCGTGGCTGGGTTGGAAACATTGAGAAACTTAGTTTTTTAATTCCTGTAAATCCAAAACACGCATGAAAATAATGAAACTTGGCTTGGTGCCATGACATGGCACCAACATGCTGTGGTAAATTTGCAGTCCGATTTGCGTAGGCGCACACATTAACAATGAACAAAGTCATTTTGGAACAAGTGTTGTCACGTTACAATCGGAATCACAAGTATTATTGAAACCGTGGGCGTTCTACTTACTAGTACGATTTACGTGCCGCCACGCGTCCCCATTTTTTATTAGCTAGGTGGCGCCGTGCAGGGTAGCTATTTGAGTACGAGAGGCATGCGATCAGACCCCTGCGCGTGCTTATTGGGAGGAGAGCCCTTTGACCGCCATCTGCCGTCCACCTCTCTCCCAAGGTCTCCATTAATGGCGCACGAGCCTCTGTTTAATGGCATGGCCATGTCTCACTCGACTGAGATTTAAGAGAGAAAAAAGAAAATCTGAAAGCACGGATCTTGATGTAAGATCCGATGGACCTATATAGCATCTACTGCGACTTATAGCAAGACTGATGAATATAAAAGGACGATTAAATTCTTTTTATCAAAGAAGTGCTTGCCCCTTCCGATTTTCATTACTGAAAACCACCACAATTCACAAGAAGTTCAGCACAACTCCAGCCTAACACGAAGGACTAAAAGCTACTAGATTGAAATCGCAACATCCCAAGAGGCCAACAAAGGCCAAACATCTGCGCTAGAACCCAACATTTCACAACCGACGACACAATCCACATCCTAAACCGATTATTACATTAAAAGAAACCAGGAATCTGAAGGAAGCCCAGCAGCAACTAGAAGAACAGCAACGCCAGGGTCGCCACAGCAAGAGTTTTCTTCATTCTAGCCTCGCAACATTGATCTTCCACAGAAAGATAAGGACGATTAATTGTCTTACATAATTAGAAAGATAATTAAAAAAGCCACATGCGGCTACGCCCGAAATACACAAGGGCAAAAGAAGAAGGAAGACAAGGATCTGGCTCGCTGATCTCTACTGTCTTGATGCGTTGCTGCAGGCCGCGGGAACTAGTCTCCGCGGCGAGCAGCGATGAGCTCTTTCGTGTCCTCAAGACGCTGCTTGAGAACATCCACGGATTCCTCCACCAGCCTTTGGCGCTCGTTGCGGAGCATGTCATTCCCGTCCATAAGTTTCTTGACGATGATGCCGGTCCTCTTCAACAAGGCACTGGTCTCCTCCTGCTGGTCTGCACTTCGGACGATCTTCTCCCTCAACAGGTCGCGCTCGGCCCGGAGCCTCTCATTGCCCTCCCTTAGTTGCCGGATGACACCGGTAGCCTGTTCAAACGATGCTTTCATGTCGTCCTGCAACCTCACCCAGCTGGAGATCTGATCCATCTGGCTATGGACGATCGCATGCATGCGCTTGTAACAGTCGTCGCCTGCCCGCGAGAAATCTTCCCAGGTCGCCGCGGCGCAGCGGGACATCTCTACTACATTCGTGGCGTGGCGGGACATCTCTGCTGCTTCCGCGGTGCGGCCGGACCAGTCTGCTGCATCGACGGCGCGGCCGGACCTCCGTGCTGCTTCAGCGGCGCAGCGGGACCTCTGTGCTGCTACTTCCGCACGGCGGGACATGTCGGTTGCTCTCGCAGCGAGGCGGGACATCTCTCGTGCTTCCGCTTCCATGCTCGCCTCTCCCTGGTGGCAATATCTCGAGCCAGAACTCACGCTGGCCATGGCAGACGCAAGGGAAGGATGTTGAATGACTTGTTTGTTTTTGTAGATGAGGAGTTGAGGAGGAATGTGCAGTCATCTTGGCATACTAGTATTTATAACCGAGTACTAATACGCTCCTAAGTGGGAAACCGTTTAGGTTGTGATCGGTGTGAACAGGTTTGCAATTCAATATAGCGTGGTACTAATACGCTCCTAAGTGGGAAACCGTTTAGGTTGTGATCGGTGTGAACAGGTTTGCAATTCAATATAGCGTGGAGTAATTTGGAATGTGACGAGACGCAAGCTCAAAATTTATTGACGGTTCTAGTTTCGAAGTGCGGCACTATTCACAGATGGAGTACTTCTTTTTCTACTCCCTCCTTTCCGGTTTTATAGGGCTTATCTCAAAATTTTAGTTTTTCCATATTATAAGGCTCAATTTGGTTGTTCCCCAACACATGTTCAGATTCCAAGGTGCACTAAATCATTGCATGCAAGTATTAAGTGAAAATTGACCAATGCATGTACTTTATGCATGCATGCATTGCAATTAATGCATTGATAAACATAATTTTTTGAGAAGAACAAGAGCATTAATTAGGTGCTTTTGCAAACTACAAAAAATATTCCACCACTCACCATCTTGGTTGGTGAGATTTTTGAATTAAGCCCCATAAACCGGAAAGGAGGGAGTACTGCTGTGTACGTGCAATAACTGGCACCGTCGTATACAAATCTTATGGTTAATGGGGCGTTCGACAGGAATAGCCGCGTGGCGAGCTCTCACACACGCGTCTGTTTTTTCTCGAAAAGGAGGATGATGACCCCCGGCCTCTGCATCTGGGAGTCACACGCGCATCTGTAGCTACAAATTGTAGTGTTCTCAACCATCCGATTGGCTCTATCATGGATGTACCTATATACTAAAACATGTCTAGATACATCTATATTTTGACAAATGGAAGGCATGTATTGTGGAACGGAGGGAGTGCTTGTCATCAAAATGGATAAAAAGGGACGTATCTAGAACTAAAATATGTCTACACACATCTCCTTTTATCCATTTTGATGACAAGTAGTACTTCTTACCCAAAGGAACTTCATATTCAACAGACACAAAATATCCGTTCGACTGTTGGAAATTACTGATCTGATGTCGAAGTAATTGCTGCATCGCCACCAAAACCCACCATTTATTAAGCTAAAGTAGACCAAGCTAATCCCTATATTAGCATATTACTAAGATAAACAGAAGGCACTGTAGAAACATTTAGGAAGTGAGCTTGTCAATCTGAATGTGGAGGGACACAAGCTTAGCCCCGGCCAGCAGCTTGGGCGGAACTGTCAAGAAGGTCAGCTCCTGCACGTCGACGTCGCCGGGATCCTTGCTGCTTGTCACCTCCATTTCCACCTTGACGGCGTCGGTCGTGCCTTTGGGCTCCCCCGGTGGGCCGTTCACCCACAGCTTGGCCACGTAGTGCGGCAGTGGGGACGCCCCTGCTCTGATGCAGACGACCGACACGGCGATAGGCGCGCCGATGTCGAGCACGCCGCCGACCTAGAAAAAAGCGCGGCGGTCCTCCTCCGCGAACAGCAAGAGCCGTGGCTCCGACAGTGGCACTTGCAGCTGGAGCACCTTGTCGTACTGGATCCTGTGCACGGGCATGGGATGCGCGGTGCTGATGTGGTGGTAGAGCGCCGGCGGCGGGCCTTCGTAGCCGCAGACGGGCATGGGGCATTTGCAGGGCGCGAGCGAACACATGCTCTGGTGATCGGCGAGCTTGTGGTAAGTGACGTAGAGCCCACAGCCTTCGTGCGGGCACTCCACCCTCACCGACGAAAGGACGGAGTCCACCGCCGTGTTCCGCACGTCGAAGCCACCGCCGCGCTCGCACTTCTGGCACTGCCGCTGGTTCCCGGGGCGCTCGACGCGGCAGTCCGGGCAGGCCAGGTGCCCTCGCTTGCACTGCAGAAATCAATCGAACAGCACATCAATCAAGAAACCTGCACCTTGCTCAATCAGCCGAACGGACGATGTGTATTCGAACCTCATACACTGGAGGCGTCAAGGGGCGGAGGCACAAGGGGCAGTGGAGCACGGTGAGGTCCATCGAGACCTTAGAGAGCTCCATCGTCGGGTCCTGTTCGGTCGGCATGATCTCGCCCTCCTCGTGCACAACCATCTCTCGACTTGGGCCTGGGTATTACAAAGTTTTACCGTCACATATTTTATACTACTTCAAGGTGCATTAAATCAACACATGCAAGTATCAAAAGGAGAGTCACGGCATGCATGCATGCATTGTAATTAATGCATTGGTAAACGCAAATTATTGAAATATATCGAGTGCAGTGCTTTGATGTGTCGCGTCAACTCGTACATCAACGAGAAGTTTGATTATCCTCTCCCTCGCGGACTTAACTGCACCTGCCTTTGGCTGTTTGACAGGTTGGCCACACACCTGTCGGGCCCACCTGTCATACACGCAAAGGCAGGAGCGTCCCTCCCTCGCCCATGAGCGTGGGGGCTGGCAAGACTAGGAGAAGCTGTCGCTACAAGCTCTCCCTCCCGCGCGCGGTGGACATGCAGCGGTTCAATCGGTGTCAGATGGCCAGAAGCGTACCGTAGTACTCCTCCAGTGCAGTATACTCCATCATTGTTCGACTTCCCGAAGAGGCGAAGAGCCAAACGCAGCCCGGACGCTCGTATGGCAGTTTCATGTGTAGAGTAGTCTAGGATAGCGTGTACCGTGCCCGTAAGCTTAAAATCGTTGGGGTCGGCTCCATGCTATGTGGTCGTCTTGAAGTTTAAAAAAAAATTATAATAGTCTTCTGGCCCTACCTGACACCCTGGTGATTGTAGTTTGCATGCTCATCTGGTCAAGATAGGAATATATATTTTAATTTGTTTTTTTCGAAAAGGGGGGACTCCCCGGCCTCTGCATCAGAACGATGCATACGGCCACATATATTTTAATTTGTGGTGGGTAAATGTTAGAGGTTACAGCAAATATATTGTATACTGCGGGTCTTTGAGCCCAGTTTAGAGGCAAGCATGTGGGGCCAGTGCTATGATGTGTCGCGTCAACTCGTACAACGAGGAGAAGCTTGATTTTACTAAACGCCTTCTCCCTCACCCATGCGCGCGGTTGCTCGCAAACGAGGACAGGCTTTTAATTAGTAGTACTTCTACAACAAGCTATCCGTCCCGCTCGCGGTGGACGGACATGCAACAGTGGATTCGACACTGTAGAAGCAGTTGTAGTAACATCATTGTTCGTCTTCTCGAAGAGGCGAAGAGCCAAGCGCAAACGGAACGTTGCAGTTGCGAACATTGGAGCACGCATATAGCCAGGCTCTTGCATGAGACAAAATTGCTATGTGAGCCCACTATTGTACTAGTACATACAACTACTTGCTAGTATAGCCCTGTAAACCAGAAAGGAGTATTTGCCCTTCTAGAGATTTCAACAAGTGACTAGACTACACCGAGACGGAGTACATATGGAGCAAAATGAGTGAATCTGCACCGTAGATAAATACGTGCTAGTTCTATCGTTTTCCTCGCCGAGGTGCACAATATTGAGTATACTGACTAGTCTCTTTTTGACACGCATTTACGTTTTTTTTACACAGTACAGACGCAAGCGCTCATATACACGCGCATACACTCACCCCTATGAACGCACACACGCACGGCTCTATCATCTTGAAATTTACGAAGTCGCCATAGGCACCTCGTCGTCGACGGGTCCATAGGTGCTTGAATGCCAAGGAGGGAGAGGGCAGCGGTTCCCGAGACGTTGAACGGTCAATGATGCATCCTCAATTACATGCAGAGGGAATTAATTGGAGAAGCAGAATAGAGCCAACACGATGTGAATGCAACATAGTTTGGACTCTCATATAATAAAGGCGCCCCACCACTCCAATCCATCTACTCCCAAGTCTCTGCGCAACACTGCTCACTCCAATCCAAGACCAAGTGACCAGAAGCCACAAGCACCTATGGAGGTGAAGGACGCGAGCGGCAGTCGGCTGTGCCAAATCATCCAAGGCGCCGGCCTGCGGCCCCGCACCGCGCAGCGTTTCCAGACGGTGCTGGCGACCGCAGGCATCGTATCCCTCGCCGACGCCGGCTTCGCCTCTCGCATGGACGACATGATGGTCAACTCCATCCGCAAGTTCACCGCCGTCAAGAAGCGCGCGGACGACCTTGTCGTACTGCTCCAGCCCGCGCGCCCAGACTCCTCATTGCCTGCCACCCTCATCGACCTCCATGGTGACGAACTATTTCAAGCCCTGGTGGCCCTGCAAGTGCCGGAGCTCGCGACGAAGAATGTGCATCTCGAGGCCGCGCTCGCCGCGCAGCGCCTCGCCATGCAAGTAACCGTCGACCTGCACATCCACGTCTACGAGGAAATCGTCTACATAGGCCACTACAAGGCAAGCGAGAACAGAAAGACGTTGGCCTTCTTCAAGTGGATGGAATCTTTGGACGCCATTGTTCAGAAGCATGTCGACCTGGCCACGAAAGCCACTACTACTTAGGCGCCGTTCGGTGGGCCGGCGCACTGAGTCGAGGAGGTGGACGTCGTCGACGGATGCATCTCTTCTTGCCTCCTGTAACCAGCACTGCATCGCCTTGTGGCCTTAATGTTTTATTAGTATAGTACTCCCTCCGTTCCCAAATATAAATCTTTCTAAAGATTCCAGCAAGTGACTACTACATACGGAGCAAAATGAGTGAATCTACACTCTAAACTATGTCTACATACATTTGTATGCTGTATTCCATTTGAAATAGTATCTAAAAAGGCTTATATTTATGAACGGAGGGAGTATATGGCATTTTTATTCCAGCCGTAACGTTTTCACTGTGAGGTGGGGCCGCAGTTGAGCAAACCCGCCCCGCCCACCGGGGATCGGCCGAGTTTAGAATTAGAAGAGAGAAACGAGGGAGGAGAGCTAGCTGTAGTACGGACGCTGTTGTCAGATGGGACTCATGTTTATAGAATAGGAGTACTGAGCACTCGTGCCTCCTTTTTTTTTGAGGGAAAAATTAGTCGTATGTCTAGTACCACTAGTTGGGTGCGTGCAACCTATAGTTGTCATCACTTTAGGTCTCCTTTTCGAACCGCGGCTACGCTTCACAGTACATATTATTTCACGCATTTATCCTCCTATATGTACTCCTAGGCTATTTCCACGTGCTCCCATTCGCCGACATGTGGGACATAGAGCATCTGGGTCGTAGTGCATGCACGACTCGGAGCATATGCCGGGGTACTTTACATTTCAGACCTCACGAATTACATGCAAACCCCCCGCAGAAGAATAAATAAATGAATGAATTACTACATGAAACCGGATTATTTTCATGGAAACCGGAGCACGTTCATTAAATTTTGGACATAACACGTTTATAAAAAATGACCGAACCGAAACCAGTCTAAGGGCCTCTTTGATTTTTCCCGCAAAAAGAAGGGCCTCTTTGATTCGCAGGATACTGAAAACACAGGAATGGGGAAAGTATGATGGCGATGAACCGAGACGAGGAGAACACTAACTCAGTTAGAGGTTAGAGTTAGATTCTAACCTTGAACTAAATCTAAACCAAAGAGGTGTATGGATGGGAGGGTTAGATTGACAATAAATGCTTTATCTCAATCATTTGACTACTTTGGACCCTATTTCCTGCCGGATTTGGAGGGTGCTTGGATACGTTTTAGTTCCATGACTAAAAGTAGTGGGACTAAAACTTGCTAGCCTCACCCATGCTTGGATCCAAATACTAAAGAGACTAAAATCAAGTCAATGAGCATTTATTATCCTCCAAACCCTCCAATCCAGAACTTGCCTGTGTTAAAGGAGAGGAGTTAAATGAGGAGAGAGAGGACTAATCCACATTTTAGTAGGGGTACCCCTGACTAAAAATTTTTAGTCTCAAGACTAGTTTTAGCCCCTCTTTAGTCAGGGGTGCTTGGAACTTTAGCCTCTTAAAGAGACTATTTTCAGTCAGACTAAAATAAGTCCCTTGGATCCAAGCACCCTCTTGGTGTGGCCGGCTCTTCTGTGGCCTCCTCCCGCTCACAATTGACATAAACGAACCATCTATACAAATCAAGCATGCAAAACATAATAATTTTTACTTTGTCCATACAAATGACATATCCCACTTAAACATACAACTCGTCAATCAAGCTTCACAAAATAAAAAAACACTTCATGAAACAAAGAATGAGCTAACTCATCACGGAAGTCATTAACGATAGGGAGGGAGCCCGGAGCCCCTCACGCACCGAGGGAGGAGCTCGCCATCGTCGCTCTGGAGGAAAGCTCTGTAGAGCCCAAGCCTCGGGAACCCCTCCGACGCCGGCCCTTGCGAGTTGAGGTCGACACCGGCATGGGTAGCAGGGCCGCTTGCCGCCGACTGGGAACTTAATCTTTGGGCCTCTAGAAATAATGCAAGCCTGTAACTAAAATACCTGAAAGGTGAACTGAATCTTAATTTGGGCCTCTAGAAATAATGCAAGCCTGAAACTGAAATAACTAGAAAGGTGAACTGAATCTTTGGGCCTCTAGAAATAATGCAAGCCTGAAAGTGAAATACCTAGAAAGGTGAACTGAATCTTTGGGCCTCTAGAAATGACGCAAGCCTGAAATTTAAATACCTAGAAAGGTGAACTGAATCTTTGGGCCTCTAGAAATAATGCAAGCCTGAAATTGAAATACCTAGAAAGGTGACCTGAATCTTTGGGCCTCTAGAAAGATTTATTACCTCCTCAAGCAGCATCAAACAATTCCATGCGTGCACCACAAATCTATACCAAGTTTGATCAGGATGTACTTTTCCAAATCAGAATTAGCGCTAGAGCAAGCAAGATCAATGATATGGCCGTGAGACAGAGAAGGAACGAACAAACTCACCCCTCTCGTGACCTCCCTGGTAGATGCACCGCCACCGCGCACGACAGAGGGAGAAAAACGACTGGTGAAGGGGGAGCGGGGCGACCTTCGAAGGCCGGAGGGAGAGGGCGGCCAGAGTAGGGCGGCTGAGGCCGGAAGGAGAGGGTGGCCGGAGGAGAGAGAGGGCGAGCGGCCCTATGGGGAACAGAGAGGAGTCGTGCGAGAGGGGGGAGCGATCTGGTGCGGGCAGGGAAGATTTTTTTTGTTCTCTTTTAGCGGGCCCGAGGATAACTAACCCAATTAGAACCTCTCCACCGGGCTATTTTTTTAGCTGGGTTAGAGCAAACTAGCTCAAACTAACCCCTCTTGTTTCGATAATTTGAGGCTGTTTCAACCCAAACTAGCTCTAACTCAGGGATCCAAACAAAGAGGAGTGTTACTGTACATGCTACAGTGTGGACCGTAGCACATTGTTTTTTATGGCCATATCACCACATTGTTTTCTACTGCTGGTTCACTGGGCTACTGTGGTTCGCACTGCTGGTTCACTGGGCTGCCGTGGTTCGCACTCCTCCGACCTGAGTAGTACTTCCTCCGTTCCTAAATATAAGTCTTCCTAGATATTTCACTGTGGACCACATACGGATGTATATAGATGCATTTTATGTGTAGATTCACTCATTTTTCTCCGTATGTGGTCCATAGTGAAATCTCTCCAAAGACTTATATTTAGGAACGGAGGGAGTAGTATAGTACTAGTATATACCGCATCATTCTTTGCCCCTTCTTACTACTCCGACATGTGGGAAAGCCAGCATCCGGGTCGACGTGTCATGCACTAGATTAGAGCGCGGAACGGAAGGGGGGCATCACCCCGGTCGGAGCACCAGTAATTCATGACTATAGTGAGTGGTCATATCACCAGTCTTTCCAGCAGTAACGCGCTGTCAAATTGCACAGCCCCACTCGCGCACCCTCCTCGCCTCTCTGTCAAACCGCCTACCCGAAAACTGCCGGGCATACTACCCGGGAAAAGCCCCGCCCTCAACTTTTAACTACGCGAAAATAGTTCAAGCTTGTTCGTTCTATATAAATATAGTACTTACTTTATGTTTATTCACCCGTGGGGTTGCTCAATCAATGGAGGGGCGGGGAGCACAAGTGAACAATACTGTCGTACTACTAGTAGTAAGTAGGAGTCGTACAGTAGACACCTTAAATAGAGAGTTTCTTTTCTTTAATGCCACGTACACAAATTGAAACGCTTGTTGTGGAGAGAAAAAATATAATCACTCCACTATATATGGACGCAGGGGCCTGAGCGCTTGCTTTACTAGGGTTGCTCTCTTCATTCTCTCATCCTCTCCAGATATAAACAAGACAGCGGTAGCGAAATTTTCTCTCTGCTCACCGCTGGTCACAGATCCGGCCGGATCCCTTCGGCCGGTGTGTGTAGAGGACTAAAAGGTGCATCGTTCACGCGGTCATCGCCCCCGAGGGAGGAAACCCACAGCTGCCGGAGGGGCCCGATCCTCTGCCCGTGCCGTTCTCTCCGACACAGCACCGGCTCGGGAGGTCCTCTGACCCTTCTTCCTCCCTGCCGTATTGTCCGCAGATCCGACCTACCGCCGCTGACATCCCGGCGACCCTCAGGTATAAGTTCTTCGAAAGCGGCCTTGCTGTACTGCCCCAGCTCCCCACGTGTCCGCATGTGCATCTTTTTCTACTCTCATCAGCTCTTCCAAAGCCACCTAAATTTTTAGTATTATTAGAGGTAAAGCTACTTCATGCATTCGAATCTAGGGCTTTGTTCAAACAATGAAGAAAGGGGGGAAAGTTGTAGCATGAATCTAGGACTTGATTCAAAGAGGAAATGATATGGTGAAAGTAGTAGAGACCGGATACCCAACCGGTCTCTAGGTTGAAAAGGGAAATAATGGGAAAACGCAGTACAAACTCGATAAGGAACACATCTATTATTGGTTGAAAAAAGGATAGAAAGTGGCGGCTGGTGGACAAGTAAACAGAGTATGTCCAGGATTAGATTTGCTGCCATCACATAGTAAAAGGTCTCCAGGATTAGATTTGCTGCCCTCACATAGTAAAAGGTCTCAGGATTAGATTTGCTGCCCTCACACAGTAAAAGGTCTCAGGATTAGATTTGCTGCCTTCACGTAGCAAAAGGTCTCCAGGATTAGATTTGCTGCCCTCACATAGTAAAAGGTCTCCAGGATTAGATTTGCTGCCCTCACATAGGAAAAGGTCTCCAGGATTAGATTTGCTGCCCTCATATAGTACAAGGTCTCTAGGATTAGGTTTGCTGCCCTCACATAGCATGAACAAACTCGGCATCACCACTTTATGCCAGCTTGTAGGTACATTGTGCTGATGCGTCCACTATCGCATGTCCTTATACCAACCTTTTGCTGTTGTTAATGTAAGGGCGCATGTAAAATGAAGCGATCACATTGTTACCTTAGGGACATGTCTAACCAGTGTTATTGTTAATCTAATGCCTCCAGTGATAAGATGCAATTAAACTGTGTTACAAATGGCACTCCTGCTGTTTTCCCCAGTATGATAATTAAGTTGCTCCTTTACGCTGCTGAGTGTCCTGGTGTCCCCACGGTCCCATGCCCTTAAACCAACTCTTTAGCTGTTGTTGATTTACTGTGTCTCGTAAACAAGCAATGCCACCATTAAAGTAATCCCATATTTGAGGAATCTCATTATTGATCGTAATGCTTCTGGTAACATGAAGCATTGCTGACGTTTTAAAATTTCTACTGTCCTTGCGTGATTGCCATGAACATAATTAAGATGCTTCTTTTCATTTTGTATATGTTTCGTATATTCTTATTGACCAGCAACTGTTTACTTTCTATCTTTTTATGCAGATAGGGATATCCATTTCACTTTGTTGCTATTGTGACCTTTTGGTGAACTGCACAAAACACTTTTTTGGAATGAGTGTCTTGTGTAGTTCAACTAAAATGTTACATGGGCAACATCTCTCAATTTTGGTGGAACTGCACAAAATGGTGATTGGAGTTTCCAAAATCTCCGTCAAATTCAGCTGGTAATCTCGTGCAACATTTTATTAGCCTTTGCAAGACGAGCCATAGCTGAATGATGCAATCTTTGCTTCATTTCACGCGAACTGCAGAAAAAGTGGCATGAATTGAATCATCGAGTGGGCTGCAGGTTGACTTCCACTAGTGCCAGTATTATAGTAATCATGCTCTTTATTATTTGCGCTGTGCAAACAGGAATACTCAACTACAGATGTCGTGACGGTCAAGAGCATTCGTCAAGTTCTTCGATTGTATGACATGGCTAGCCAAGATGGATTTAATCCCGATATTCACTTTATCAAAAGGCTCTAATGGTTGGTTCAAAATCTTGCAAGCTGGGAATCAGTGAGATGTGTAGGCATCTTTGTTGTACTTATTATTTGAATCTTATTTGTTGGTTCTGAATCTTGCAAGCTGGGAATCAATGAGATGTGTAGGCATCTTTGTTGTACTTATTATTTGGATCTTATTTGCTGGTTCTGAATCTTGCAAGCTGGGAATCAATGAGATGTGTAGGCATCTTTGTTTTACTTATTATTTGGATCTTATTTGTTGGTTCTGAATCTTGCAAGCTGGGA
The DNA here is from genome assembly GCF_018294505.1 of Triticum aestivum. Lineage (NCBI taxonomy): Eukaryota > Viridiplantae > Streptophyta > Magnoliopsida > Poales > Poaceae > Triticum > Triticum aestivum. Next base: position 558,521,025 of record NC_057802.1, read on the forward strand.
AACACGGTATGATGATGCAGAGGACAACAACCATAACAAATAGTTCAAACGTGGTAGTATTATCTTTGTGAAAGTGCGACAAATGTGCTGATTCTGAGCATCCTGAGAATAATAATTCTAATTGTTGTGCATGTTGATCCTGTGGCACTCATAGAACGAGCGAATGCATTGCTTGTTTTAAGTATTAAAGCTAATTAAATTTAGGTAAAGTGACCACTAACTCCTGTTATTATAGTAGCAATATAGACCCACTCGTGAACCGACGTGTGGCCGAGGTTGCATCTTCTGCCGGGCGTGCAGCGGACGAGGGAGGGGTAGTAACTGTTGTCACCTGTACACACTCAGCTTACTGTTGAATCCAGTTCCCCAAGAGCTGAAAAAAGAACTGCCGTCGCCGCCAACACACTCGTTCACTCGAAGGGTCTCCAATGGCGATCTGAGGGGTGAGCCTGCTGGATATGGACTTCAGCAAGGAGTTCCCCTTTGAGTTCGCCGTTCAGTCCTATGGCTGCACCAAGTTGAATGTGATGTACACCAACGATACAGACTCGGTGAAGCTCTGCCTCGCCTCAGTCCTATGGCTGCACCAGGTTCTAGAGCATTCGCCTGTTTCATCGGCAGCGCCGACTGCACCTTTGCTATGGTGGAGAGAAGGAAGAACGCGACGATTCGGCCATCTGGTGCAACAAGCTTGTCGACATCCAGAAGCAATACAAGATCATCAGCAACGGGCAGGAGAAGGACTCCGTGGTTGACCTCGCAGAGACCATCATCGACCCCTGATACGCCAACATGAAAGAAGACGACCTGAACACGTGGGAGGTACCTCTGAATCTAGCCTACATAACCTACGCGGCCAAGGACGCATACGCATGCTACGACATGTACAGGCAGATCTTGGACATGAGGGCGTGTCTGCTTCCCGTAACCGACGAGTACACTCACAGCCGCAGCGTCATGATCAAGCGTGCCAGGAAGGTCTAGATGTTGTACTTTATCTGTTTATAAGCACCTTTATCATCTGAGTGTTTGCATTAGCCTATGTGTCGTAATTATCTGTTTTGTCCGAAATATTTCTTTTAAGAACCCATTAACCTGATTGCTTTTTTAGTGGCTGTTTGCTTATGTATGTAAACTAGTTCACTTGTCCGTAAAAAAACTAGTTCACTCGGCTGCCGTGCTTTGAATCTCCTTCCTCCCAACATATTCCCCTCCTCAGGTGGACCCAGCAGGTCTCTGAATTTTCTCCCACTTTCTTTTTCGATGTAAACTGAGTTTTCTTCGAGTACATTCCCCTAGAACCAACTCAACTGTCCCACGTCTAGCCTAAAAAATAATAATACCCCACATACTATTAACTCATCAAATTAAAATGATATTTTATTTCGTAAGTGGAAAGTTCTTACAAAATAATAATAATAATTGTTTATATATAACTTGGCAAGTTAACTCCTAGTGATTGTGTACATAAGCTTGCAAAGATTTTACTGACGTGCAATCATGTGTTTATGTTTTTATAACATTTCTCCGTCTAGCCCAACATGATATTTTCACCCAGCCCAGCAAGTCCGCGGATTTCGAGAAAAATGCAAATGGGATTTAAACGGGCTGCATAGATGCTATATCATTGTTTCACCCAGCCCACCAAATGGACTAAAAAACAAATGGACTGGCTGACATGTGGGCCAGTAGGTCGGAGCCTAAGAAGGCGTTGGATTTACATCCAACGGCCGGCATTCTTCTTCAATCTCTCGTCTTCTTCCCCCAGCGCTGCCGGAACCGCCTGCTCCAGCCTTCGGCGTCCAGCGGCGTTGTTTTGCGCTCCTCAGCGAAACGCTAGCCCGCCGACGGCCAGGCCATCCCTCCACTCCGCACCTCCTGTTATTCTCTGCCGAGTGTAGGCCCACCCCGCACCCGAACCAGTCAAGTTCCCCACTCCTCTCCGTGTGCGACTCCACTGCCGTGTCTTCCCCATCTCCGGGTCGTTCCACTCTGGGGCCTCACCGTTGTCCACCGCCTCGGTGCGCTCGGCGCGGTGTGGTCAACATACGAGAGTCATCGGAAGAGGACTGTACGTGGAGTGCCTGACGGCTGGGACCCACGAGGTCGATGGTCGCACGCAAGGAAAGTTCCTCCTTATTACGCACTGTACGTGGGAAGGGCTTCTGTATTTCGCGAAAAAAACTTTCCCCCCGCTGACAGGTCAGACCCACCAGCTATATCTTCGCACGCAAGGAAGTGCCTCCTTATTACGCACCAAACAATGAATACCCCCTGCTAGCTGGGACCCACCATAGTGGGTGGCTGACTTGTGGGCCTACTAAGTTGACGAGGACAGAGGGCTTTGTCAACTTAGTCAATATGAACGATTCTAGCTCTAGTGACCGTACGATGTCCATCCAACGGCCATTGTGCTTCTTCAACCTCTGGTCTTCTTGCTCCAGCCGCCCAAAGGAGTGCCGGTCGTGCCGCGTGCTCCTGCCTCTCGTGGCCGGCTGTGATGCCGCGGAGGCCTCACGGGCCCCTACTACTCCCACCGCTGGCCCAGGGTATCCCTCTACTCACCCACACCCCCTGTTATTCTGCGGCGACGGCAGCCTCAAGCCGCAGCCGAACCAGTGAACCCTCGTACTCCTCCCCGCGTGGGCATCCACTGTCGCGTCTTCCCCGGCTCCGCGTCGTCCCCTTCCTAGGCCTCGCCTACGTCCACCGCCTTGGTGATCTTGGCGCGGCGTGGTCAATGTGGTCAACGACCGACTTCCATCGGAAGAGTACTATACGTGGAGAGGCTGACAGCTGGGTCCACGGCCACAGCCCAGTTTTTTTGTGATTTGCCAAGTAAGTCACTTTGTTAGGCCTGTTGGGCTGCAAATCTTTCAAGACGAGGAGAGCTTCATTCGGCTGGCTGAGAAAATGGCCTATCAGTAATGAGAAATGGGCTGTACATTTTTAAAACACATCAAACCGGCAATTAGTTTCAAATATCTTTTTTTCATTTCGAGATTTTAAATTACATTAATTTTTATGCGTGGAGAATTTGTTGGATTTTATATTGATATACATTTATTTTTAAAATCAGTTTGAATGTGACTCGAAATTTCGGGATTAAAAACAGTTCGGACCGCACCGAAATATGCAAAATTTTGTATAATTTTTTAACCGTGGCCACAATATGGGCTATAATGCCAACAAAAAGAATATGGGCTCCAAAAAAACATTAAGAATTAGCAAATGGGCTTTAAATTATTAGAAATAATGGCAGATGGGTTGTATGCTATTTTCCACAGATTTGAGGCTTTCCTAAAAAAAGGTTGACGCACAAGCAGTGACTGTTGGATGTCCATCGAACGGCCATCGTGCTTCTTCAATCTCTACTCTTCCTGCTCCAGCCGCTCAAACAAGCGCCGGTGGGACTGCCTGCTCCCTCCTCCCCGCGGCCGGCTGTGCTGCCGCGCAGGCCTCACCGCCCCACCGTACTCCCATCGCTGGCCCAGCCATCCCTCTACTCACCCACACCTACTGTTATTCTCCGTCGACGGCAGACGAACCAGTAAACCCTCGTACAGTCGTACTCCCCTCCGCGTGGGAAACAACTGCCGAGTCTTCCCTGCCTCCGTGTCGTTCCCTTCCTAGGCCTCGCCGTCGTCCATCGCCCTGGTGCAATCGGCGCGGCCTGGTCAACGTGGTCAACGACCGACATGCATCTGAAGTGGACTGTACGTGGAGAAGCCGACAGCTGGGTCCACGGCCGCACGCAAGGAAATGCCTCCTTATTACGCGCAAAATAATGATTCCTCCACCTGACATTAGGGACCCACCGAAAGGGCCTCTCTATTTCGCGAAAAAAACGTTACCGCCGCTGACAGCTCGGACCCACCAGCTATATCTTCGCACGCAAGGAAGTGCCTCCTTATTACGCACAAAAAAATGAATACTCCCCCTGTTAGCTGGGACCCGGTATAGTGGCAGGCTGACTTGTGGGCCTACTAAGTTGACGGGGACGGAGGGCTTTGTCAACTTAGTCAATATGGACGATTCTAGCTCCAGTGACCGTATGATGTCCATCCAACGGCCGTAGTGCTTCTTCAACCTCTGGTCTTCTTGCTCCAGCCACCCAAACCAGCGCCGATCGTGCCTCATGCTCCTGCCTCCCATGGCCGGCTGCGATGCGGCGGAGGCCTCGCCGCCCCCTACTACTCCCACCGCTGGTCAGGCCATCCCTCTACTCACCCACACCCCCTGTTATTCTGCGGCGACGGCAGCCTCACACCGCAGCGAACCAGTGAACCCTCATACTCCTCTACGCGTGGGCATCCACTGCCGCGTCTTCCCCGGCTCCGCGTCGTCCCCTTCCTAGGCCTCGCCGTCGTCCACCGCCCTGGTGCTCTCGGCGCGGCGTGGTCAACGTGGTCAAGGAACGGCTTCCATCAGACGTGGACTGTACGTGGAGAGGCTGACAGCTGGGCCCACGGCCGCAGCAAGGAAGTGCCTCCTTATTACGTGCAAAATAATTATTGCTCCACCTGACAGCTGGGACCCACCGGACGGGCTACTGTATTTCGCGAAAAAACGTTTGCCCCTGACTGCTGGGACCCACCAGCTACATCTTCGCACGCAAGGAAGTGTGTCCGGGCAAAAAAACGATTCGCCCCCCTGACTGCTGGGACCCACCAGCTACATCTTCGCAGGCAAGGAAGTGCCTGACAGTCGGGACCCACCTGGTCGAAGCGTACGTAGCGTTGTCATTCTGGTCGCGAACGTGTACGTACATATATACTGGTGGATGTAGAGGCGCGCACGTGTCGTAGTAGAGGCGCGTACGTGTGGTAGTAGAGGCGCGCACATAGCATGTACATGTACAGCGGCCAGGGTGCAAGAAAGAAAATACGGCCACGTATGTGTACATACGGGCAGGGTCTCAAACGCCTACTCGTGCATACGTACGTCCAGGGCTCGTGTACATGGCTGGGTCGAAACGGAGAAATAGCGTCGTCGTCGTGTTCATGGGGAGGCAACGGAATGCGTCGTGTTCATGGGGAGGCAACGGAATGCGTCGTGTTCATCGGGAGGCAACGGAACGCGTGGAAGCCAACCGGCTGGGTCGGAACGGAATGCGTGGTCGTGTTCATCGGGAGGGCTTGGACGGAACAGGCGATGGAAACGAGGCCTGGCGTACCGCACAACGGAGGAAAGGGACCTCCTACGTTCGGAACGGGGTCATGTTGATCGGGAGGGGTGTGGCGTACCGCAAAACGGAGGAAACGGACCTCCTACGGTCGAAACGGGGGTCCTGTTGATCGGGAGGGGTGTGGTGTACTGCAAAACAGAGGAAACTGACCTCCTACGGTCAAAAC